>NC_077231.1:281369430-281610992 GCF_027887165.1 Monodelphis domestica
GTATTATTCTCCCCATTTCGAAGATGAGGAAAATGAGGCTGAGAGAGGTCAGGTGATTGTTCCAGGCTCACAAAGCTAGTGTCTGCAGCAGGAATCTAACTCAGATCTAGTGAGACTCCAAGGCAGGTACTCTAAAAGCTATTAGATTTGGCAAGTAGGACCTCATTGGTAACTGGTGAGGCCAGGTCTAGTTAAAAAAAAAGGACATCAGCAGCCAAATTTCAGAGGGTTTAGAAACTAGTGAGGAGAGATAAGTTTCTCATTGGAGTTTAGAAAAAAGAGGAAATATAGAAATTAGCTAATCCATCTAGTTCAGTCCTTTTGTTTAACAGATAAGGAAACCTACGCCAGAGCAGGCAAAACAACTTGCCCAAGCTCACATAAAACAGAAATACAATAAAGACTAGACCTGTGATTTCATTAGTCTAAGAAACTCTTCCCCTATCAGTGCCATCAGAGGCATGGGTTGAACTCAAGGCTTCCTTCCTTCAAGATCAGCTCTCTATCCACATACAACACTGCCCCACCTGTATATGAAAGCTGGAGAATGTTTTCCCCCCTCTCTATCCCCACAAACCAATTCTTTTTTCCCCTTGGACCCTGCCATTCTCCTCAGGTACACCTGTTGGCTTTTCATATTTGTAAATACAAAACAGCAAAATCCTTAGGAGAAAATCAGCCTAGGCTGGACCAACTTTAAAATGTAGTTTCCTGGGGTCATATCATCTCTGCAATCAGGAAATGGAGTTTGCTCTTTAGCCTTAAGAAAACCTGAGGATGCCATAATAGCTTTCCCCACCATGATGCCAAAATTTTTCCAGCTCTGTGAGTCAGTAAGCCAAAGGGGAGGGGCCAGAATGCCAATTGAATCAATCAATCAGCAAGTATTTATTCAGTGCTGGGCATTCTATATGCCCAAAGAATAAAACCATCACTGTTTTTAAGGAGTTTCCATTCTATCAAGAGAGATCACATATATTCAGAGTAGATATCAAGTCTTTAAATAAAGATAGTTTGGCAAGAAAGGCACTAGCAGGCATAGGTATCAGAAAAGGCTTCATGGAGAGGGTGGTGCGTGGGCTGTATCCTAAAGAAACAAAAAGTTTTGATGCTAAGAGTCGGAGTAAAGAGGAGCTCATTCCAGACATGGGGGACAGCCAATACCAACCAAGTCACTAAAACCAGAGATGGAGGAGGCTGTGCGAGCAATAGAGAGAAGAATGGTTCGGCTTCATCACAGAATACCAGGGATAAGTCATAGATAATAAGGCTGTAAGGACAGGTTGGGAAGGGCTTTAAAAGCTAAATAGTTGTTTCCTCCTATAGAGAATAAAGAATCAATGGAATCAATCAACTAGGGGAATGAAATAACTAGACAAAGTTTGAGGAAAACCCAAAGAATTAGCCTTAGTCTTCTACCCTGCAAAGGAAATACTATTGGAAAGGTGACAGGAAACCAATAATCAGGCACCCAAGTGATCTAGGAAATAGTTCTTAGTGCCTTTTGGATCAGAAATGTTGAGCTAATCAGGCCTTCTTGTCTTCCCCTTTCATTTCTCATAGGAGGAATCTGGGGCCCTTCCTTACCCTTCTTCTCAGAGCTTGTGTTACATTTCAGCCTTCTGGGGAAAATAGCTCTGATATTTTGAAGGTGGATATGGGAGATTTCTTGGGAAAAGAAATGGTTATGTTTTCATTTTATAGTTTCTCTCTGTGGGAAAAGAGAGTTTGGCATTAGGAGAACTTGGTATCATTTTTATCTTCATTTGGCATCTGTGTAACAATGAAGTTGGAGGAAATTGTCCTCTTTTTTCTCTGGGCTTTGTGGCTGCAATAGTAATCATTGTTTTAATGGCTATCTTAATCCTCTTTTTCCTCATCATCTTAACAATTCTAGGTATTAGCCTGTAGTACATCTGCATGTACTTAGCTATAATTATATTTCTCTAAAGTTAATTAAGCTTAAAGACTACTTTTTCTTTGCCTCCAGGAGACCAAGAACCTTAAAGGACTTTTGGTCCATGATCTTAAGTTTCTCAGTAACTGGACTCTTCTCTTTTGGATGCTCTGAGACATTTTGTAGTAGAAGCACTGTCTTTGAATGTCTTTTTTGTGTTTTCCTCTAGATATAAAAAATTAGTGACTTTTTTTTTTTTTGCGAGTGATGTGAACTCAGACAACACTCCAAGACTAGTAGAGTCCAAGACCAAGACAATCTGTTTATACGCCCAGGCACTTCCTTCTCCTTTTGTCATATACTCAAATTCCATTCTGGAAAGCTACAACAATGCTAGGGGATAGAAACAATAATTCATACTCCAGCTCCTTTCCATAAATAAATAATTTAATAAATAAATAAATTTAATCCTAGTTTTCCAATAACACCAAAATAAATATTTTAATATGCTTTTACAGTGATCCCTCACCCATTGCCAGAGACCCCCATGGTGGGTGAAAATCCATGAAGTAGCAATTATATATATTTATATATATATATATATATATATATAAAGGCTTTATAAACACTTCCCACTCTCCTATAAACCTTTTCCACACTCTTATTAACCTACAGTCACTGAGCCAATTCAGCACCCAGGATATAGAACACAGCACTATGGCTGGTCACCTTTCATTCCATCAGCCAGTAGTATCCCACAATAGCTGTAACTCTGCAATACAGAATTAGATATATTTTTTAAAACCCATGTTACGGTGAAGCTGGGTTAATTAAATCATGATCTAGCAAGGGACGACTGTATTTGTTTTAATTTAACAAAAATGTATCATATCTTTTGAGAGATATATAAAAGGAAATAAATAAGATCTTACTACATGAAGACACATAGCAGCTAAGTTTATAAGTAATAAACTCATTTACACATCTCAGGAAGGAGGGTAAGAGAAGACTATGAGCAATGAGTATTTCCTTAAAATCAACAAAACATAGTTAAAGAAAAATGGTGGAGAGAGAGCTTAGTGTGGTTTTTGACTAAGTGAGATTTTTCTGAGTACTTGGCAGAAGAAACTTAAAGGAAAGTCAAAAACAGACTTTAAAGCACAGAATCCCTAAGATTTCTTTTATGATGACAATGAAATTGTCATATTTGAACTTTGTCACTAAGTACCCAATGTAAAACGTGAGGAAGTAGCATTTTACTTATGATAAACTTGGGAACAGTGGCTGGACCTGAACAAACTTGAACAGAAGTCTGTACAAGGGATGACAAAAATTTAAAAACTCAAGAATTTATCAAGATATGTCAAAGATAGACTAAAAAAATTATAATCCAGCAATATAATAACAACTATGGATAACTGTTTACTTTTTCATTTCCTTACAATCTGAGAATCATGAAAACATAAGAAGGGAATCATCAAGTTTCTACAGATTATTTTCTACAGCAGATCATAGTCATAAAACTAAGTTTCTGAGAGCATAAGATCCCACTATATGTTGATTTTTCTTGGAAAAGAAATTGTTATGTTTCCATTTAATCATTTCTCTCCTCTGGAATGGAGAGTTTGGCCTTAGGAGAACTTGATATCATTTTTACCTTCATTTGGCATCTGCATTTTAAAATGTTTTCTTCAGGAGAACAAAATGCTGTTCTAAGAGCCTTTCTCAAATGAGATGTCTTCTATCCCTTTATGTTTTTTCTGATGATATGAGTTTGTCATAAATGTGGCTATACAGATGCTTATGTTCAGTGACTATCTACGTATTAACATTAATAGTCATAACATGCATATGTATGTTTATCTAAAATACTCAAACTTCAAACAAAACCCAAACTTCAAAAATATTTGTCACCATTGCCAAGATTCTATTTGTAGGTAACATTATATCAATTTCATGGGTTAATGTCACTGGCGGAACAGAGCATCTTCAGTGAAATCCATAACTATTCAAAAAAGATCAGCTCTCTAACTCATACTGGGGAAACAAGGTATGTGGGGAGACAGCAACAACATTGTCTAGGTTACAACATTTGCTGGACAGGATGCCCAAATAATTAGTTTAAATATGTATATGAGCATTTGGATTCTTTGATCCTGAACTGAGGTTTCATTGGGATAAGCCAATTTTGAAAAACTGCTAATGTATGGCATTTGACTAAATCTTGAGGTACCACCATCTCAAAAAACACAAAAATGTCAGGTGGCCCAAAAGCAATAGAAAAAGGGTAGTAGTAGATGCCAAGCAGCAGGGCATTCCCAGAGAAGTCTTGAAGAAGAAAAAAAGACCTTTATAAGGATCCTAAGATGTGCCTGGAGAAACAGAGTGAGCCGGTGATGAAGCAAGAAGGAGAGTTAACAGGTAAAGAGTTTACATGGGAGCCTTCTAAATATTTACAGAAGGAGATTTAGTGTTTTGGACAGATAGTAGAAAATTTGTGGAAAGGGTTGCAGCCAGATGGCTCAATGTATTGAGAGCCAGGCGGAGTGGTGGGAGGTCCTAGTTTCCAATCTGGCCTCAAACACTTCCTAGATTTGTGGCCCTGAGCAAGTTATGTAGCCTCCATTGCTTAACCCTTGCCACTTCAATACATAGCATTGATTCTAAGATGGAAGGCAACAGTTTAGGAAAAAAAAAGAAAATTTGTGGAAGATTTAGATGAGGATTTCAGAAGATAAAAAAGCATTGAAGGGGTGCAGTCTATAACAAGGAAGGAGTAGACACACAAAAACCTATCAAAGTGAAGTCAAAACTCCAAAGAGCTTGATCTACGTTACTGCTTCATTACCTGGCCCATTATGAGAAAGAAAATTATTGCCAATAAAAAGAGCTAATTTGGGGAAAGTTGTGAAAGCAATACTTCTTAGGCGATAAAGGTGAATAAGTGGATTTAGATTATATCCTTACCTTTCTCAATATGCCATCCCCAGGGGGCTGATAACAATGCTATCATATTCTCCAAAAGTCCCTATACTAATTTCCATTATATTAGTATTTCAAAATGCTAACAATTCTCCCATCATTGTTTTCTTGCATGATAGAGCTGTGCCTCAAATGAATGTTATCTCTTGTGTTTGATTGTCGTTTTAATTTAACATTTTTTATTGAAAAAATAGCTTTGCTGGTTTTTTTTTATATTAATAACATTCAGAGTGGAAGAGATATTAGAAAGTCACTCAATTAACTGGTTCTTTCCCTTTTTCAATTTAGAACCTATTCTATCAGACATGGGAGGAACTTTGAAGATGATCATAATTTAGACTTCTCATTCTATAAATGAGAAAACTAAGAACCAGATTTAGATTGTCTTGTGAAACACATCTGGTTAGTGGCAGAGCCAGGGATAGAACTCAGTTCCATTAATTCTCTTGATCGTGTTTCTTCTAAATATATCACACCACCACCACTCCTTCCAGTTACTAGAGCTTCTCTTTTCCATGAGAAGCTAAATCATGAATTCATAGTGTCTCTATAATAATGATGTTAAGATACTTCTCAGGTGTCATTATTTTTCCTTTGGCTTTGTTACATAATGAAAAAACAAAATAGGAACTCTAGAGAATATTTACATGGTTTGCCTACCATAGTTTATATCTTCCAGTCATTCATAAGCATTCAGATCCTTTAGGGTAGATAGTATAAAAAGAGAAGGAAGAAGGAAGAAGAAGAAGAAGAAGAAGAAGAAGAAGAAGAAGAAGAAGAAGAAGAAGAAGAAGAAGAAGAAGAAGAAGAAGAAGAAGAAGAAGAAGAAGAAGAAGAAGAAGAAGAAGAAGAAGAAGAAGAAGAAGAAGAAGAAGAAGAAGAAGAAGAAGAAGAAGAAGAAGAAGAAGAAGAAGAAGAAGAAGAAGGAAGAAGAAGAAGAAGAAGAAGAAGAAAGAAGGAAGAAGAAGAAGAAGAGAAGAAGAAGAAGAAGGAAGAAGAAGAAGAAGAAGAAGGAAGAAGAAGGAAGAAGAAGAAGAAGAAGAAGAAGAAGAAGAAGAAGAGAAGAAGAAGAAGATGAAGAAGAAGAAGAAGAAGAAGAAGAAGGAAGAAGAAGAAGAAGAAGGAAGAAGAAGAAGGAAGAAGGAAGAAGAAGAAGAAGAAGAAGAAGAAGAAGAAGAAGAAGAAGAAGAAGAAGGAAGAAGAAGAAGAAGAAGGAAGAAGAAGAAGAAGAAGAAGAAGAAGAGAAGAAGAAGAAGAAGAAGAAGAAGAAGAAGAAGAAGAAGAAGAAGAAGAAGAAGAAGGAAGAAGAAGAAGAAGAAGAAGAAGAAGAAGAAGAAGAAGAAGAAGAAGAAGAAGAAGAAGAAGAAGAAGAAGAAGAGAAGAAGAAGAAGAAGAAGAAGAAGAAGGAAGAAGAAGAAGAAGAGAGAAGAAGAAGAAGAAGAAGAAGAAGAAGAAGAAGAAGAAGAAAAGAAAGAAGGAAGAAGAGAAGAGAAGAAGAAGAAGAAGAAGCAAGAAGAAAAGAAGAAGAAAAAAAAAGAAGAAGAAGAAAAGAAGAAGAAGAAGAAGAAGAAGAAGAAGAAGAAGAAGAGAAGAAGAAGAAGAAGAAGAAGAAGAAGAAGAAGAAGAAGAAGAAGAAGAAGAAGAAGAAGAAGAAGAAGAAGAAGAAGAAGAAGAAGAAGAAGAAGAAGAAGAAGAAGAAGAAGAAGAAGAAGAAGAAGAAGAAGTAGTAAAGAAAAAGGAGGAAGAGGAGATTGGTATTCTTGGTTGTTCTGGGTTCTTTGTGACTTTTCATTACAAAATGCTTGATATGATTATAAAATTTAAGGTACCTCCATTTTTTGTATCAGGATTGGTGGTGGTTCTCCTTGGGTAAAGCATATTGGATAACGAGAGATCTCAGTATGTATTTAACATCATCTTTCCATAGCTTGCTTTGTTGCTCTCATACTGTCAGCCAATTGCCAAGTAACATTCATTTATTCTTAAAAATGCTCTAAGTAGATTCTAATTTGTTGATGATGATATTAAGATGGGGAGAGTCTTACCTACATCACTAGGGATTTACCAAATAACTCTTGAAAATAAAGAGTGATATATTGCAAAAGCATTATAAGTAGCTGATAATTTTGTAATCACTCTTTAAATACCATGCCATAAACTCTGATTCTTTTTCCTCAAATCACCTTTGTGATGAAGTTGACATTAATCAACATCGGAGCACTTTCGGGCCTCAGCTCCCAATTCAAATTAAGTTGATTTCAAACTCTACCCTTAATGAACATACTTAAGTGTTATTAGTGGCTTAATTAGAAAACTTCCTTAACTTACAAACAACTTACTGTGAACCATTGTTATAAACACACCTTTTTTTTTTTTCGGTTTAATTTCAGTCTTGAAAGCATCTGTTTCTCCCAAATGGCTAAAAATGTCATATGATAGGAATTTGCTCACATAGTGTGAAATATCTAAAGTACTTGATTCTCCTCATCCCCAGAAAGGTCTAGGGCAAATACGAGTCTTAGATCCTAGAATGGTAGAGCTGCTAGGAAACAAAGAAGACATTTCATCTAGCTCATTTTAGATTGAGGAAAATGAAACCCACGGAGATAAAGTGATTTATTGTCCAATGTCATATGACTAGGAAGTAGAGGAGCCAGAAGGAGAATCCAGATTTTCTGACTTCCCCCAAATCTCCTCTTTCGCCTGCACAGAAATGCCACAGAAAAATCTTCTGCTTTCCTTCCACTCAGATATTTGTTTGAAACCCCATCTTCTTCACTAAATCTCCATTATTTCAGAAGCACAGGTACTTCTTGCTCTGAAATGGCAGGTACCTCATCTCACCTCAGGACAAATTCATGTATAGCTATCGTTATTGTTATTATGTTTTATATATAATGTAATAATGTTAATATTATTATTACTATTATCCTGAGGATAAATGAATGAGAAAGGTTAGGACTAGATACCTAAATCTGAAAATCATCTTCATAGAGATGATAGTTTGAATCTCTGGAAGTTGATGCAAATCAATAAATAAAATAATTTAGAAGGAGAAGAGGAGGCCAAGATAGAACCTTGGGGAACCCTCATCATTGATATACATGGCTTGATTGAAGATTGAACAAAGGATACTGAAAATTATCAGTCAGAAAGGCAGTAGGAGAACCAGGACAGAACAGTGTCAAAAAGCTTAGAGAAAAAGAGAGAACCAAGGAAAAACTATTGTCAGAAGCTGAACCAGAGGTAAAGTATGAGGACTGAGAAAAAGGCTGCTAGATCTGGCATTTAAGAGAGCAAAAGGCCATTCAAAAGATAAATAGGACAGCTTTAAAAGTAAAGAGTTGTATTTGTTGAAATGAGTTTTTTAAAATAAAATAAACAGTAGTGAGAAGTTGTGAACTACTTGTCCTTATCAGTGAATAATCATTTGCCAATGGCAGTATTAAGACTAGAACCCAGGTCTCCTAACTCTCAGATCTTTGCACTCTCTATTATGTGGCTGTCTTGCCACCAGTTTTGCTGTAATGTTATTAAAAACAAAGCCTGAGGAAATTAGTCATTTTATGTTAACTAGAGATTATTTGGGAATGTCTTAGTCACACTTAGCTAAGTGATTCTCTATTCAGTGGCATTACATGAAATAGCTCTAGATGTTCATCCAAGTTTGTTCTGTCTCTGATACTATCTTCTACATTACCTTCAGGAAAGATTCTTTTTGAGATAGGGTGTTTTTATCTCTGCTGAGCAGAAGCTATCCAGATATATGTTTCCTCGCCTTCCGATTTCCAATACAAGATACTTGGAGTACTTGGAGGAATTCATTTCAGCAACTCCTGTTACATTGACTACAAATTATTTTTCTTGGTTGTACTTCAGAAATCCAATGTAATCTGCTGCCTGGCCACAGCCATCAGACTGTCCAGATGTGTTGAAGGTGGATTTAGCAACAGGCTCGGTACCTTTGGGGGAGCGATGGGGGAGAGGGGCGTACATGTGACTCGCCTCTCTATGGATTTTGAGCTTTGGTCTCTTAGAAATTCTGCCCTTGTTAATTTTCATGGGTAGCTAGCTATACAGAATTAATTATTTTGTTGTTATTATTAACCCATAAAGAGATACTGTGGTACAAGAGCCCTGCAGCAACTCCCCAAATAGACAGCCAGGCAGAGAGGAGATGGCAAATAGTCAGGAAACTCGAACTATTTCAGCCAAACGTTTTAATGCTGCCAAATGGTTGCTGGTTGTCACTACTCTTTGCATGAGGGAATTAACAGACTTCTGCTATTATGAACTGTTAGCACCTGGACACCAGGTTGATGCTGATTATAGAATAGCACGGCTGTCGTTTGCTAAGTGAGAGGAGGATCCTTAAACAACTGGGGGTTTGGTATTCAGAAATTAGGACAAGAACGGGAATTGTTTGTTACTTGATGTGGATGAGAGTGTATGCAGGCCCAATACAAACCCGGGGAAGCTGGTACAGATTACTAAGGGACAAGGGGGCAAATTCAGTTGCATACATTTTAGGGTTCTTTGGTAATATGTTGGTTGTTTCTGACATTCACTCTCCTTTATTCTGGATCCTCTGCTGCCATTAGCAAGGATGAAGGTTACTTTAACTCTTTCCAGGAGTCTTGGCACCATTCTCTTAATTCATACCAAACCTAAAATCCACTGAAACCCCCAAGATCTGTTTTCCCTGAACTGCTTGCTTTCCAGCCATATCCACCCCATGTTCCATACTGCCCAAAGAATGTGGGGTCCCAATTCTACCACATAGATCACCTCTACCAGCTCCGTGGCATCTACATATCTGATTAATACGCCCATCTATGTCTTCACCCACCTCACTGATAAAAATGTTGAATGTCTTGTACAGGATACAGACTTGGATGCTCTACTGAGATTTCCCTCCAGGTTGACCTGGATCTTTTAATTACCACTCTTTGAGTGTGGTCAGTCTGCTAGCACCGTAGCCACTTAACGTGTTCTGTCAGCCGTATCTGTATGTCTCCATTTTACTCACAATGTGAGACTTCATCAAGTGTCTAGCTAAAATCTAAATGTATGCTGGGATTATGAACTTTTCCATACATACCAGACTAGTTATTCTGTCAAAGAAAGGAAATGTCAGCCTCATGTGCTTTCTACTTAGTAACTATACCATCCTATAATGATCAGCTCCACCCTTTCTGGGTGCTTACAAACTGCCCCCTAAATAATCCTGACTATTTTTTCAGGAATTAACATCAAACTATAGTGTTTTGAGGGGGAGAAAAAACAAAACTTTTCTTTCCTTTTTTTAAATCTATGTACTGTCTATCTGTAGTGCTTTGGCTACTTATTATTTTCCACCATTCCTCAGAGACTCCAGTGGATCAGTCACCCACAAGTTATTTTAGTACCCTGGGATGTAGCTGCTGGGTGAATTCACTTATATTGGTTTCATTTCTGTTAACCACACATGAGAAAACTAACATACAAAGAATATTAGAGGAAAAATGTTTATGCTTAGCTTTTCCTTTTTCCCCAAAGACCTAAAAGCACAGAATCAATATTAAACACTCATTTTTATGCCACAATAACAAGAATTATTATACCAAGTAACCTCCATTTTCCATAGGTAATTAGAGTAGGTTAGCAGTGAAAAGCCAGTTTTTATATCTATTATGATTTTTCTTTAATATCAATATTATCTATGAATTCTTTACATTTTTCACTTCGATATTCTTCGGTGATTATCCTAAAAGAGGATCTCAGACCCCATCTATCCAGATTTGCTTGATAACATCCAGGCTTTACAAATCAGTTATTTCTATTACTATTTATTGGTCAGATCTATGAAAGTAAAATTAGTTGAGTAATTTAAGGTAGAAAATCTTTACTTTTGTCTGAATTTCCTAGAGTCTCTAAGTTAGGTTTTCAAGAATTTACTAATATCATTGGCAGTCATGAACCTGAAGTTTCTCTTTTATATTATTAGCAGAATCTGTTCAGAAGACTAATAATTCTCAGCCTCCTATAATTCTTTCTATAGCTGCAATACCTTATGCTTGTGAACCTCTTCATTAAGAGATTGCCTTCCTTGGCAACTCTGCCTTTCTCCTCAGTTTCCTTAATAGGACCAAATCCTGCTCTTGTTGCCTTTCCATTTGGCTCACCTCTGATTTCCATTCCTTTGAACAAGTCTAGGGTTTATTCAATTAATCAGCAGGTACTTATTAAACAGCTACTGCGTAATAAAGGAGTTCAGCTACTGATTCACTATTTTCTCCTCCCCAGTTCCTGCCCTTATACCAGAAGGCTTGAATATTCACATAGATGCTCTCTCAATTTTCCAGACCTCTCAATTCCTCAGCCTCCTTAAATCCCACAGCCTACTCCTTCACTCTATCTCAGCCACACATAGGGATGGTTCCATACCAGAGCTTGCTGTTAACTCTTGAGTGTTCTGACTTTCCTCTATCTGATCTTAATTTCCTATCACCTCCTCTCTTCTTTTCAGTCTTTATAATCTCACCTCTAACCTTATCATTCCACTGAAACTGCTTCCTACAGGCCCTAAAATGGCCTTTTCTCCATCCTCATTGTCCTTGACTTCTATAAAGCTTTTGACTCCGTTGATCACTCTCTCCTCCTTGATACTCTCTTCTGCCAGGTTTTCAGGACATGCTTTCTCCTGGTTCTCTGCCCATCTGACTGCTGCTTCTCTGTCCTAGGCTCTTGTCTCTTCTCCCACCATGCTACTTCACTTGGTGATGTCAGCAGTTTCCATAGATTTCATAGCCATCTCTATGTGGTTTATTCACAGATCTACCTATCCTGCCTCAGTCTCCCAGAAAACCTCTAGTCTTACATCTCCAACTGCCTTTTAAACATCCCAAACTAGATGTCCAGAAGACATCAGAAACTCACTATGTCCAAAATGGAATTAATTTTCTTTCCTACTAAACTTCTTCCCTCTACCCAACACTTCCTCCCTTCCCTGTTACTGGAGAGAGCAACAGCCTCTACCCAGCCCCTCAGGCTCACAACCTAGGAGTCATTCTGGACTGTTCATTCTCTCTCTCCCCCATATCCAAGCTGTTGTCAAGATCTATTGACTTCACCTCTGTAAGATCTCTCGAATATACCCCCTTTTCTCCTCTGACACTTCCCCATTCTAGGGCCAGGCCTCATCACCTCACACTTGTACTCTTACAATAGCTGCTGGTGGGTCAGCCTGCCCCAGGTCTCTCCCTGCTCCAATCTATCCTCCATTCAGCCAACAAAGGGATTTCCCTAAAGCAGATCTCATCACATCCTACCACATGCACATGAACATATATACATGGGCATTGTGGAAGAAGCATGAAGGAAGAGAGAATTTCAAGCATGCAAAACAAAGTAAAGGACCTCAGCTGTCAATCAAGAAAGAACATTCCAAATGGAATGTTCCCAGGAAAGTCAGTTGGAGAGTCAAGCCAGGCTGAAGGGGGAAAAGCTCTGAATTGGACCCCTGTTAGCTTCTGTCCTAGGCTGAAGGACCCTTGGGGGGGGTGGCTTCTGGAGCTAGGCTGAGAAGAAATTAACTTTTGTTGGTGGCTTTGAGTGTGAAGAACTGATTGTATATTTGAGATATGAGTTTGAAGGAAAAAGAAAGAACATTAAACAGTTGTGACAGATTTTTGTGTCATAGCTGTGACAGGACTGACATTTCCCAAAATCCTCCTAACCCTCCTTATAGATTAGGGATAACCCTATCCCTCTCACCTCAATTTCTATCCTTATCCTGTTTTTCCCAATAAACTCCCTTACTTGAGAAATGAAGAGAAAGGAGTTTTTCTTCTCTAAACCTCACAGTTTACCTTTGAATTACTTAGAAGGATGACTGGCTAACAGGGGGGAGGGGAAGGGAGGCAGGAGGGCATGGGTGGAAAACTGGGAGGTAGAGGGTGGAGGGTAGGAAATATCTTGATCTATTAGCCATCAGTAGTGATCAATAGGCAACCCCAGAGTATCCCCTCTAGTAGTATCTCTCTATCTCTCAGAAGTATCTCTATCTCCATTACAACTAGGCACCCTGAGGTTTCCCCTAGTATCTCTCTAGTTACTCCAGAGTATCTCAGTTATTATAACAGAAATATCTCCTCACTATCCTATTTCTATTACAGCATACACACACACACACACACACTCAATAAACTCCAATGATCCCCTGTTGCTTCCAGGAACAAAGACAAAATGTTCTATCTGACATTCAAAGCTCTTCATAATCAAGCCCCCTCCTTCCTTTGCAATCTTCTCATACCTTACCCCTCTGGCGCACAGTTTTCAGTCCAGTGACACTGACCTCCTGGTTGTTGCACAAACAAGATTCTCCATCTATAAGCTGAAGATGCTTTCTCTGGCTCTCCCCCATGCCTGGAATGCTCTTCCTCCTCTTCTCTGATTCCTGACTTTCTTGGTTTCCTTTTAATTCCAATTGATTAATCCCAATCTCACCTTCTATAGGAAGCCTTCCCTAACCCTTCTTCATCCCAGTACCATTTCCTCTGTTAATTATACCCTATTTATCCTATACATGGCTTGCTTTGTGTTAGCAAATGTAGACATTTGTGAATATACACAATAGAGACAAAAAATGAGAGGCTTAAGTTTGTGGAGCAGCTATCATTCTACTAGAAACTTCAGTGGTCTTGTTAAACATACTGTTGTAAAGAGACCCCCTATGCATTCATTGCATATTTTCATTGTCTGCTTTTAAAATCCAACTTTTGTATTACAATCATGCCCCCAAAGCATGATGTAAGTCCTTTGAGCTCTAAACCCAGGCCTGCAAAGTCAGTAATATGGCTTAGAAACTAAAGATATGAGATAAACTTCATGCTGGATTATCTTCAGCTACTGGGACTGGAGAGACCCTTAAGGATCTCAAACAGCCCATGAAGCAGATGTGGCTGACAAATTATTTCAAGCTGGTGTGTCCTTCATGATCTCCAATGCCAGCCACTAGCTGTGAAGGACCACCAGTCTTGGCATCTTCTGATAGCAGTGACTAAAGTCCCAGCAACCTTTTCCTTGTTTTTCAGAAGATGTACAAAGTAGAGAGGTGTGCAGCGGTGTAGTATATGGTATCATGCCCTCACATTACCATCTGACACAATAGAAAATAAAATTCAGGTTAAAAATGTTTTTGTTTTAGGAATTTTATTTGCTGTATGACCCTGTAAATTCTATGTGTTATTAAAAAGTGAATAATGAAATAATTGTGGTTTTTTTAAGTGAGATATTAATACAATAGGTTACAGAATACTAGGAAATTGCTGGCAAGAAAAATGTTTTGCATGTTAACCAATTTTATTTTGTGTACTGCATTTTATGGGTTATTTCTTGGTTAGTGGGCTAGGAAAAGTGTATATTCTCAGAGTTAATATTTTGCTATGAAGAACTGTATGTAGAAAAGTATATTTCCTGCCATCTTTAGCAAAAGATTACAGTTTGGGGTGGTTATGGGAACTGTGGAAAGAAAACTGAATCAAGTTCTGGAGTTTCTGCCAATGAGGTAGAACAGACAGCAGCTGAAATGTTAGAGTGAAGATTGATGGACAGCAATGACAGTTGGTGGGGGGAGGGGTGAATTGGAGAGTGACAATTGCTCTCAAGGACTCTCTTTCCTGGCTCTTGGACTGGAAGGAACACTCTCTCCCTGTCTCTGTATAGAAGTACCTCTATTCCTGGATGTTTCCCAACTCTGTGCTCTACCTGGATTCCTGTGATCATATCATCTAACATAAGGATTTAAGGGGTGTAGTTTGAACTGTAAGGCCAGTCTTTAGGGACATCAGTACAAAGAGACAGGCCCAACCAACTCTGAATGTCAGAACCTTTTCTTCCTCTTGCTGTCTTCTGTGAAAGATTTTGAATTTAAGAAAGCTAGCATAGATTAGCATAGACAGGAATAAAAGAAACCCTCTACCAGCCTTAGAGGCCTGGCCTCAGCTCAAAAGCTGAGAGAGACTCAAACCCAATCTGGGAAAAAAGTACTTCTTCCTTCTTCCTTGATACCTTCCTGATCTAAACTTGTTGTTAAATTAATTTTGAGTTAAATAACCTGTGGTCAGATAAGAGGAGAACTATCATTTCAGGGGAGCATAGAGGGAGCAATACCTACAGATAGCCATTCAACCATAAGCGGTCCTTATGTGACCCCTGCTGGGTGACCTCGACTGGGGTGAGGGGAGGGGGGAAAGGCTTGTCCCTCAGAAGGGTCCCTGCTTACCTGCTCTGGGATATCTTCAACATCAGTCAATAGAGAAGACATCCCCTCAGGCTAACATAGTTGGCCCATTTCTCAGGAACCCTATTTTTCAAAGACAGCCTCTCAGCAGGGGGCATCTCTCTCCCTTTACCTCACCAGCAGCCATATTCCCTCTGTCCCTTCAACTCCTCCAGTCCCTCTGTTACAAACCCTTCCATATCCCCTGTACCTCTTCCATCCTCAACAATTCCTTTAACTATTACAAAACCTCCTCTCCTGTTTCTCACAGGTTCTATGTATCAACACTTGCATTTTCTGTATCAACATTTGCTATTTTCTAGTAGCATCATCTCCTGAAAAAGTTGAGGATTGATTGTATCTGTTTGCCTCTTGTCTTCCCCAATAGTAAGTTTCTTGATGTCAGGGACTGGCATGTTCCTCTTTTTTGTATCTCCCTCACTTAGCATAGCAACTGGCTTAATGTTATTCAGTTATTTCAATCATATTCAACTCTTTGTAGTTCCATTTTGGAGTTTTCTTGGCAAAGATACCAGAGTAGTTTGTCATTTCCTTCTCAAGCCTGTTTTACAGATGAGGAAACAGAGACAACAGGGTTAAGTGACTTTACCAGCGTCACACAGCTAGTAAGTATCTGAGGCCAGATTTGAACTCAGGTCTTCCTGATTCAAGGCTTGGCACTATCCATGCTTCACCCTCCTAAATCTTGTCTTATCCATCCTTTAGTCCTCTACCTCTCAGTTCTTTCTTAGTTCCCTATTCCTGTCCCGATTTCACTTTCTTCCCTCTCCAGTTTCAATCCCATAGTTAGTCATTTCAGTTTTTCCTATCACTACTCATTTCTTGCTAATCTCAGCCCTGATCACTCTCACCATCTCCCTCCTGCACTCCTACTCAAGAGCCACTGACTGTGTACACTCCAAATTCATGTTGTCCAACCTCAACTGAACTCTCAGTGTCTTCTGGTATCCTGTCTGTCACCTTGGGTTTCAATATCATCTTGGGGAAAGTTATTCCTATGTTTACATATCCAGCCCTCGTCTCTCCTGAGCTCCAGCTGTCTCCTGGACCTCTCAAACTGGTTATCTCAGAAACATCTCAGGCTCCTCATGTCCTAAACAGAACCCACTTATCCTGTAAACTCCCCCTCCCTAATGTTCCTATCTCTATCAGGGATACCAGCAGCTTCCCAGTCACCCAGGCTCCATCTCAATTACTCTCTTGCACTCAGCCTAAGTATTGAGTCTGTTGTCAAATCTTGTCATTTTTGCTTTCACATCATTTCTTGTCTAAGTCCCTTTTTCTCTAATCTCACAATCTTGACCCTGGCACAGGCCCTTATCACCTCTTGCCTAGAATATGGCCATAGCCTTCTCACTGGTCTCCCTGCTTCAAGTTTCTCCCCACTCCAGTCCATCCTACACAAGGCTGTCAAAGAAATTTTCCTTAATGCCACAACTAGATCATTCTTTTAGTCAGTCAACTCCAATAGTATAAAATATATTTATTTTAGCTATTTAGCTAAGCCTTGCCACAAACCCATCTTCCTAGTCTTATTGAACACTATTCTCCCTCTGTCTCTGTAATCCAGCAAACTGGACTTCCTTCTGGTCATCAGACATGACATTCTATCCCATCATGCCTTCATGCCAGCTAGCCTAGCTGTCTGTACTGTATCCCCTATTTAACTCAGCCTCATAGACTCCCCTTTAAGACAAAGCTCAAGCACCAGATTTTGCTAATGCCCTTCCTCTACTTGTGTATATTTATATTTACTGACTTTATATTTGTATTGTCTCTATTTCAGTATGTTCTTATGCTTTCCCCCATTGGAATGTAAACCCCTTGCAGACAGAGAATGATTCATTCATTGTACCAAGTTCAGAGCATGAGATGTGGAGCTGGGGAGGAAAGGAAATGTGGCTAACCTGGGCATTCTTTCAAAATGGAGCTTCTGGGAACTGGGAGGAAGCCACCAACCCAGAGGAAGGGAGGTGTAGGGGAAGGAGGGATCTATGACATGGTAGAGAAAATCCAGAGAAGAGGAAAGCATGGAGTCTGAAGGTGGAAGGAATGCTTATTGATACACATCAGGGACTGAGATGGCCACTGAGGATACAAAAGAAAAAATGAAACAGTCCTTTCCTTCAAGGAACTTATGATTGGTCAAGTGGAGGTGAATATGTGCATCTTAAAGTATGTGAAGCAAGAGTCCCTGTACATGAGTATATCTTACATTGGCTTCTTTGTTGTCAGCCCTAGGACTTCTCTAGGCTTCTTTGGTACCATGTAATGCTGCTGCTTCCAGCTAACCAGCCTAGTAGATGCTCTCCCCTCTTCTGATAATATAAGCACCATTACAGATCATTTAGGTTCTTCTGTAATCCTCATTCCACTTCTGTACTGGGCTGTCTGAACCATCACTCTTAAATATAGCCATTGAGTGCCTGTTGAATATATAACATAATAGTAGGGCACAGATGGGCAGGACATAACTTATTTTGCCAGCAGAGATTGTATAGCCAAGAATTTTTTTTAATTTTAAATTGGGAAGCTTGATTCTGAGAGAATCTAAACATGCACAGATGGTCAGGTGGTTTTTATTCTCATATCAGGAAGCAATCAAATAGTCATTTTAATTGTGAGCCAATTATTTTGGCAATCGGAGCAATGAAGGATCATAGGTTTAGAACTAGAAGGAACTTTAAATGGCCATCTTTTCCCATGCCCTCATTGTACAGATGAGTCTAGCCAGGGAAGTCAATTGCCCAAGTTGATTCAGGTTGTAAACAACATGGCGGTGACCATGCCTGACCCTTCCAATTCTAAGTCCAACACTCTTCTCATTGCGCTTTGTTACCTTCCATTAGACTGGTTGGTGTTGACTAAAAAACTAAAAGGAAAGAACCAGAAGTATCAAAGGACTTTGTATCAAACCAGGCCTTAGGGATCATCTGGTCCAACTCCTTCATTTTACAAATGAGGAAACTGAGGCACAAAAATGGCAAATGGCTTGCTTATGTATGCATTAAGTAGAAGAGTTAGAATGTCTGAGCTCAGGTTCTCAAAGACTTTCATTTGCTGAGCCAAAAACAGTTTGAAAGAATAGCTAATATTTAAGGTTGGCAAAGCACTTAACATATATTGTCTTATTTAATACTACCTTGGGAGGTAGTATGCTATTCTGATTCTTTTTTTACAGCTGAGGAAACTGAATCAGATATAGATTAAGTGACTTGTCTAAGGTCATACAGGTAGCAAGTATTTGAGGGTGGATTTATATAAGTCTTCCTGACTCTAGACCCAGCTTCTATCCATAGCAGCACCTCAGGAGATTATGGTCCTCAAAGTCTAGGAATCCAGGAGAAAAGTTGTTGTAGGTCTATTCAAGAAGTATTGAGGTTCTCATAAAAGCTAAGAAACATGGAAATGTGAGAATCATTTTGGCCAAATTCACCATAATCTCTCTAGCTTGATTTTTGGGTGCCAAGAAGGAAAAAATCTCAGTGGCGAAAAAATAGTGAAGTCTGTGTTGGCCAGAACTGTGTCTTAGCTTCAGGGGAGAGAGACATGGAAGTGTCTAGAAAAAATCACAGTGCTTATGTCAGGCGGGCCAATTAGAGTGATACTCATCTAAACCATCTTCATGTTGGTACAAGCTCAGGAGCAGTGGTTTGGATATTTGTATTTTAATGGCGCCTTCACTGGCTTGTATATTTTAACTTTGTATTTTTCTCTCATTTTATACCTTCATGGTTACTATCTTCCAAGCCTAGCATGTGTACTATTTTATTAAATCGGGGCTTTTCCTTATGAAGATACCCATATTTTTCATTTGAATAATTCAGAATTCATCAGAGACGTTAACCTGAACTAGATTCACTGTACCCCTGCCCCCTACCCACCTGAGTGAATGAAGCAGAAACAGAGAGGAGGGAGCAAAGGGATGAACCTGAACATGCCCGATATTCTTTCAAGCTTTCTGTGTCTATGAGATGAAACTGAAATGTTATAATTAAAAAACTCCAGAACTGACAGACTCAAGGAGAATTCAATAATTCTTTAACTCCATCATCCCTCAGAAAAAGAAGATACCTCCTTCCCTTCTCTAGCGTTTACCATCTTAAAATGGAAGAATACAATCTCATCATTCCAGTGTTTCAGGTTTTGGTTCCCTTTCAAGGAAAAAGAAAGGAACCTGCACCCATTTAAACTGTTTATCCATGCAGTCACTTGTCATCTGTGAGCACCTACTCTCCTCACAACACTGCTTGGTAGTAGGGGAAGTAGAGAGATCATCAGGGCACCTTAAGGATTTCCCTGAGCCCACTGGGAGGGGAAGAAAGTGGGAGCAAGCATGAAGAACACAGATACCCAAAGACTATAGAAAAGCAAAAACGCAGGATATTCCACGACAAAAGTATCTGAAGGTCTGTGAGGTCTGAGGAAGGAAAGTGCATTGGCACTGAAGGCACAGGACTTAGAAGCCATTTACAGCTTCAGTGACTTGGAGCAGGCCATCCCATCCTCTTCAGGGCCCTTGTCTTTAAAATGGAAATGAAATTAAATGAAAAAAGATGGACTTTGGAGAGGAATGTGAGGGGGAGAAAAAATAAATACAGGTTAATTGAAAAAAAAAAGAAAAATTGGGCGGTTTTGTTCTCTTGTATGCAGGAGGGCACGGGAAGAGGGGATCTCTAACGTGCCTTCCAAATCTGATCCCTATCATTTGACTGGGGAGAGCAGGAGAGGCTTCATGAAGGACATACCCTTTGTGTTGAGCTTTGATAGATTTTAACAGCCAGCCTGGATAGGGTTTGTCCTATCCCCCAAATTGTCCTTCCCCATATAGGAAATGCTCTCCCTTCTAGCTTTCACCATTAGAACATGAGTCTCTTGAGGGCAGGGACCACTGAACCTTCAGCATTTTACTTATTACACGTCTAACTGAAGTGAATTCCAAGCAGAAAAGCACCAATACAGAAAGGGCACTGGACTCGGAGTCCAAAATATTCATTCAAATGTGATTGAGTTATTCAATTTAGCATGGGGAAAGAAGTCTTAGAGGGATTACGATTCAGCTAACTTTCAGCCTTATAACTGTGTTGACCTCATGGAGATGCTTTTCTCCAAGGACTCAGAAAAGGAGAACCAGTGCCTGCCTATGACAGACCCAGCCAGCCCCATGAGGCTCACCTCCACTGACTCTACTAGAGAGGGAAATCCTCTTGGGGTTTCCTCCTCGTGTTTTCTCCTTTTTGAAAGTCATTTTCTGAAAGTTTCTTCTTCCAGCTGGGATGAGCAGAGAAGCCCGTCTTCTTGAGCTGCAGGTGCTGTCCCTTTCCTCCCCAGCCCTGGAGCCTGCGTAGGGTGCCAGGGCAGGATGGCGCCCTGTAAATAAGGTCCATCATCATGATGATTATCGTCATGCCTGCACACCCAGCTGGCTTAGGTCTCCTGGCCTCTTGCCTCGCAGTACCCTATAGGTGTGTGGTTGTTATGGAATGACTAAATCACTGCTTCTCATTTCCTTAATTGCCATACTTGAAAGGTGTCTACTAGCTTGTTCCAATATGAAAAGGTGTTAATTACCACGACAATCAGGGAAATGGTAGCAGCTTCCCTCCCAGGGAAAGGGCACATTCGGACATATGTGCTGAGGTGCAGAGAATTGCCGACATCCAAGGATGCCTGACTGGGAGACGGGGACGTGAGACTCGGAGGCAAGATGGGATGGGGAGAAAAGAGGGAGCCAGAGCAAGTTAGAAATCCCTGTGGAAGCAGTTTGTCGGGCCTGTGCACTTCTAGGGTTGTGCTGAGAAAAAAGAAGAGCTAAATTAGCAAATAAGATTCATTTACTCTTGTGCAAACTGCTCCATCTCTCCCTCCAACAAGCATCTGTTTTAGAATTATCAATTGTGTTCTGTGTGAAGGAAAGACAGCTTTAATGAGAAGAAAAGAACGAAGAAATGGAGGGAAGATGGTGAAAGAAAATGGGGGGAAGGGAGGTTAGGCTGGATTTCCTATGTGTCCATTCCCAAGCTCTTTTTCTGTGAACCTACTGAAAAGAGACACCAAATCTGGGCTCTAGGCTAGGTTCATAGATTTGAATTCTGGGAAAACAATAGAGTAGAAATAAGTTAGGGAATTAGGAACAGATGACCATCAGGATCTCTTTTTTTCTAAAATACTGCCCCATAGTCTTTCCAAATTCATTGTTTTTAGTGACCTTCAGATAGTAAGGCTCACTCAGCCAGAAACGATTCCCAGCCATGTCCAGCAGCAAGGGCAGTGTAGGCAAAGAGAAAAAGGGGGGCGGGGGACCCCAACTTGTTTTCCAGATAGTCTCATTTAATAACAACTGAAAATGTTTATCAAGACCATTCTCCAGGTGACCACTGACATTTAACCTCCATCAAGCTTTTGTCTTTCACAGTGATTTTCCTCAACGTTTGCCACATCAACTGTGAATACATCTTAAATCTCTCTTGAACTTTTTCTATCTTTGTGACTCTCCAGTAATGACAGGTTAGACCATGAACACTGATTCTGTGTGTGTCTTTGTCTGGGCACGGATGCAGATTCAACCTTTCTCCTCCTCCCACCCCCAACTTAAAGTTAATAAGGTTTATAGCAAAGGGCTGCTAATGGAGTTGAGGAAGAGACCTGGGAATTCTAGCAGTCAGGCATTTCAATCAGGAAGTAGCGAACTTCAGTGAATAATGAAATTCTTGCAGGAATTAGTTGCAAAGCTGTGCTCAAGAACCTAATTTGAAGAGTTGTCTCTATTAATTTGTAAAGTATAGTGGTGTTTCTCATGCTCAGAATGTTTGGGACTTTATTTACCTTACAGTGCTAAGGGATTCAGAATGAAGCCACTTCAGATTAGAGCGCTTGATTTATTGTTAAATGGCCTGAACCACCCAGAGTCAAATACCCACCAAAGACCTGGTCTTTTTTTCTATCAAAAAACATTTTTTTAAAAGTTTAAATCCTCTTTCTTACCAATAAGTCCATTCCCCGGTGCCAGCATTTCCTCTTTTTACATGTAAATTTAGTGTGACATTCACTGGAAGCCATTTTCCATCAAGACATCAACATAAATTTTTAAAATTCAGTTTATAAATGTAATACCTGGATTTGGATTTGCATTCAAAGTATCTGGTTTGCATAATAATTTGAAATCTGTTTTCCTCTTTTGTATTTCATTTTAGAGTCAAACTGACTTTTTTTTTTCTCTAAGAGACCATTGAAGCATTTATATTTCAATTTTGAAAAAGTTATTTCTACCCCCCAGTCCTCCTGGGGATCATCTTTACTTCTGAAATTCCCCATGCTCCTTCTAGATATTTCTACTTCACTACAATCCGAAGCTAAAAACTTAGCCACGGTCTCTAGGAGTCCCAAACGGAACACTTCCCTAAGTTACCAAGCTGGTATTTGTTTGTTCTTCAGAAAAGGCCTGAATGTAGGAATTTTCCAGAATAGCCTATTAGCACAGTAGCTAAATTTAAATCCATCCCCTATTCACCAGGGGCTGGCAAGTGCATTGCCAAGCTGTACCTTAACGAAAAACATCATTTAAACTGCCAGAAAATTGTAGGTTATGGTTTGTGAAAAAATCAGAAGCATTCATGGAACTGTGGCGAGCTTCACCGATTCCTGGCTTTCTCCTTATGTCTGTGCAGAGATTTTCACTTGGCTGCGTAATTGTCTCCTTTGGATTGAGAATCATTTGTTTTCACTCTTCTGTGGCTAATGTTTTTTCAACTCAGAATTTTGAAGGGCAATCCTTCCTCATGTGAGCAAAACGTCGACAATGAAAGTTTGAAGTACCAGTCCAGTGGCAGGGCCGAGCGGCCAGAGTGGGGCCTTAGGAGCAGCATTCATGGGGCAGTCGGGGTTTGATGCACATTCCTACAGGCTATAAGCATTGATTAAACCACTCTTCTGGGCAGCTCACACTGCTAGATGTTCCTGGGGAGACAAAGATGGAAAAGAGCACAGACATAAAGGATTTACAAAGATTTTGCTTGGATGGATAGATAAATGGGTAGACAGATAGATAGGTTGATGAATATTTCCATTTTTTCTAGATGGAAATAGAGAGGCAACGTGCTATAGTGGACAAAGTACTGGACTTGGAGTCAGCAAGACCAAAGTTCAAATTCTACTTCAGCTACTTACTAGACCATACTACCTCAGCTCCTGATTAGACCTTGGGAAAGTCACTGAAATGCTCAGTGCCTCAGTTTCCTCATCTGTCAAATGAGTTGATTGGATTCCATGGCTATAAAGTCTCTTGAAACTCCAAATCTATGATTCTGTATATGTCTTCAGTGTGGGGAATTCCCTATATGGAAGCGCCTTCTTCCAGGGTAGGTTGATGCTTTCTTTGCACCTGATAGGTTGGAAGAGTTGATTGGAACACTGAAAGAATAAGTAATTGGCCCAACCAAAGGCTCATAGCCATTATTCCTCAGAGTCAGCATTTCAAACCGTCTTCTTGGCTCAGAAACCAGTCTTCCAGCCATTAGACCAATCTGTCTCCCATATGTTATCTACACACATATATGACAAGCAAGAATGTGGTCATGCAATCTTAAGCCAATTATAGAAGCGTTGCATCCAGAGTGGGTGAGGAAGAGTACGGCTCCCACTGGCCTCGACCATACCTCAGCTGCAGTGTTGTTTTCCGTTTCATATTTCTGTAGGAAACTGATGAGCCGAAGAGGGTCAGTGGAGGGTGGTCTGAACGGTGAAGGGCCTTGAGCTCACTCCAGATAAGGAATTTGGGTTGTTTATCTCCCAAAAAGAGAAGGTTTGGAGGGAACAAATGCTATCTTCAAAAATGTAAGGGTGAAAGAAGAATGAGTTAGGTTTGTCCTCCTTGACCCTAGAAAGCAGAAAGGAGCTATGTGAGTTTGGGTTCCAAAAAAGTAGATTTAACCTCACGCAAAGGGAAGTTTCCTAAGAATTAGAGCTATCTAGAAGTGGGATGGGCTACCTCAGAAAGTAGTAGTTGTTCTCTCATTTGAGATCCTTAGTCAAAGACTGTTGAGACAGAAGGATACAGCAGAAAAGTGCTGTACTTGGAATCCAAGGACCTGAATTTGAATTCTACTTCCACTTGGGCATTCATTTCTGTGACTCTGGAAAACGAGGAGTTTGGATTCCATTTTGAAATCCACACGCTTCTGAAGTTGTGGAGGGAATTCTCTACTAGATGGCCTTCACCTATCATATGGTCCTACCTGCCAGTAATCCCATGAGATTCCAGGATCTCAGGATTCTGTCATCCTGCTTCTCAGAAGCACATAACAGAGATCTCAGTGAAAGGGGAAAGACTTGGGAGCAAAGGGGACATCTTTTCTAGCTTGGAGAGGCAGAAAGGCCTTCATGGAAAAATGGCATTTTTTAAGCGGAGTCTTGACAAAAGAGAAGGGTTTCAACAGAGCAATGGAAACAGGATAAGATCAGGGAAGAGCTAAGTCCAGTGTCAGAACCAGAATATCTCAAAGGGAGTGAAATGAAACTAGAAAAAGGACAGAGCTCAATTGTGAGGGGCCCCAGCTCCCCAGAGAAAGATTTCTATTTTTTTCTCATCAATTGGCAAATATTTGTTACATTCCCTCTTTGTCCAGGCACTGCTGTCCTGGGCCCTGGGGAGAAAAATACAATGACTGAAATGATCCCTTCCTGCAGGGAGCTTACATTCTACTGGGAAAGACAAACAAGAACTTCAAGCTTCAGTAGCTAAACTGCTTTATACAGACACATTCAGAATAAATGCTGAGAGAACAAAGACAAGTAGTTAAATGCAATATTTTACAGGAGGTGGGTCAGAAAAGACTTGAGCTGTGTCTTGAAAGAAGAGAGAGATTCCTTGAGGTAGAGATAAGGGAGGAACACATTCCTACCAGAGAGGACAACCACTGTAAGGGTAATGGGGAGCTATGAAAAGTCTTTGAGAAGGGGAGTGATCTGCACATTAAAGAAATTAGCTTGGCAGTAGTTTGAAGGATGGTCTGGAAAGGAGAGAGTTCAAAGTCTAGGAATCCAGGTGAAAAGTTGGTGTAGGTCTATTCAAGAAGTATTGAGGCTCATAAAGGGAACAAAGATGAACTAATCGAGAGAAGTCATGATGTTCACTGCCCTTTGCTCTGACTCTTGATATTTGCATGCACAATTCCCTTCTCCTCTCCTGTTCTTTCTACCCATCCAAACCCTTGGCACCTCTACTCTAAAAATCATTTGAAATATCTAGCAAAGGAAACATTCCTGGCTAGGTATATGTAGCACCTTTAGTTTTATTGTCATTTTTCACTTCTTGCCTACTGTTTCTCCCCAACTAGGAGAAAGTGAAGGGAAGAAACATTTTCTATGATGTCTACTTTATGCCAGAGCTATCGGATGCAAGGACCAAAATGAAAATCTCTTCCGTCAAGCAGCTTACAGTATTTTTCCATTTTAATTTTTTTTAATGAACAAAAATCTATTCTCTCCTTCTCACCTTCCTCCCTCCATTGGACAAAAAGGATAAAAAATAAAACCTTATAACAAATATGTAGGGTCCAGCAAAACAAATTCCTGAATTGGCCAAGTCCAAAAATATGAGTCTCATTTTGCATCTTGTCCTGAGATGGGTAGCGTGCTTCATCATTGGGTTTAGGGAACTTACATTCTCCTGGAAATGTTTGTTGTACTACTTTTTTTCTATTATCTGGCATTTTTTTTGTTTTGATTTGTTTCTAGTTTTGCTTTGTTTGAACCAAGCAAAGGCTCTGAATGCAGTTTCCCCAATCCTGTTTCGGAAATGTGCCTGTAACTCATAAGTATTGATAATCACAATAAGTGATTAGTTAAAGATATTAAGAGGCAATTGTCCCAGGCCCTGTATCCAATTTTCTCAAGGATTTCACTTTAAGAAACACCACCATCCCCTTCAATTGGAGGCGAAAACTTTACTTAAGAAAAGAAAGAAGGCAACAGAAAGTGTTCTGAATCCATGAACCACTGGAGAAACTCTGAAAGGAGAAACCACAGCCATTGGAATCTGGTTTTGCTTGTTGTAGCCAAGACCATTTACAAGTGAAATTTGTAAAGAAGGAAAGCTTTTATTTGAGAGGGTTTGTTTGTTGAATTTTTTATGCTCCCAGCCTCTTTTCACACTAATGCAGAGTTTCCAGCAGTCTCTGATTCTTCCAGAGATGAGAAAAGGTGTTTCTGTGGCCATTACCACCCTAATTAACACCTCTCCTCTTCTTTGAAAGGAACCCATGGGGTAGTTAATGGAACTGTGAGAGCTTGGGGAAAAACCCTCCTGGGGTGCAAGCTTACAGTAGAAAAGAAGAAAAGAAGAAGCGGGAGCTGAGGAGGGAGCTCAATTAAAGTCCATGGAAAATTTCAAGATGTTAAAAAAAAAAAGACAAGGCAGTAAGACATAGTTCTGTTAGAGAACTAAATCCTAAAAGTAGTTCAAGAGCAGATTGGGCCTGGATAGCTTAGGCAAAGGATGAGTTATCTGTGGACAGGTGTGGGCCCGATGCCCAGCATTGAAAATGGCTCTTCTCCAGGAAAACTTAAACAAGTGACTTGCCCAGTGGGGAAAAATAGCTGTTTAACCAGAAGAGCACAGCTCAGACTTGCTGCTGCTTGTTATCTGACCAGATCTCTCAAGCTAAGCACTTCCTGAAAGATAGACACTACACAAGGCACTCTCACTCACCAGGAGGATTTCTTGCAGCAGATGCTGTACCATTATGTTGAGGGTTGCAAATTAAAAACCATGATGGGAACTACTCTAGATTAATTTTTTTTTAACTTTTACCATCCATCATAGAATCAATACTGTGTATCGAGCGGTAAGGGCTAGGCCATGGGGGTCTAGTGACTTGCCCAGGGTCACATAGCCAGGAAGTATGTGAGATTAAATTTGAACCCAGGACCTCCCATCTCTGGACCTGGCTCTCAATCCACTGAGCTACCTCGCTGTCCCTTCCCCCATCAACTCTTAATAACTAATTTCTTTAGGGGGTTATGCTTTTCTTTGGAGGTGCAATGTGGTCTTTGAAAGGCTAGAGGAACGATTCTGGGTAAATTTTAAAACTAGTCTGAAGAATGTGAGATTGAGCGCTGAATCTGGAATCTGAGCACCTGTGCAGGTTCAAATTCGAGCTCTCTGATTTACTAGCAGTGTGACCTTCGGCAAATCACACACCCTCTTTTATCCCTCTTCTATAAAAGATCATCCATCCTCATCTCTAAAATAAGAGAGAAGGAGTGGATGCTCTCCGAGGTCTGGTCTCTCTCTGACTCCTCTGGGCTCATAAGAAACCACAGAGGGGGTCTGGGGGGCTCATTCATTGATACCGTCCGTGTCCTCCCGGTTTCAGGGGGGTCAGAGAGCAGCCCCTTTGGGCACGTTTCACAAGATTAAGTTTAGTTTTCTGGGCAGTCTGACACCATATTGGACAATAACAATATTGCATCCACATTTCTTCCTGCATAAAGCCAGTTTGTTATAAAGTGAAAGGAAATGGAGCCTCCTTTATAATCGTCTAGAACTGGCTGGACCACCATAGCTTGGGGACCTCTTCACCCCAGAGGCTGGCCCCTTCTCTTTGCACACCCATGCCAATAAGCACCATTTTTCATGGCTGGATAAAGCTGCCAATCCATCATGTTCGAGTTGTTTTTCTCCCCTTCCTGTGACATCACATACCTTTCCACTGTGGTGCGCGCCGACTTTTGTTCTGTGGAACGGGAGCCGGCGGTCGGCCATTAGATTGTTGCTCATCTTCAGGGAGCTCCTTTAGGCCAAGGACACAGCAGTCTCTGAGCAAGGGTCTGGATGAAAGTGGCCACAACAAACTATCTCGTGTTCCTCGTTTTGCCTCTCACTGTGTATTATTATTAGTTTAGCAAAAGGGACTTGAGCCAGACTGAACTGTGAACTAAAAATGGGGATAATCCCAAACTAAGCCCAAACATCTTTTCATTGACCTTCAAACAACCAGTTAAAAAAAAAAACAAGAAAGAAAACCTAACGAGCCAGTTCAAAGCATAACCAAATCACTGAATCAGAACTTCAGAATAGTTTCCAAACTATACGTCATTCATATTAAGCCCTGATCAAATAAAAATAAAAATTGCTACACTTTGCTATGCCCCCCCCCCCATCATTCAAATTACTCTGAGAGTTTGCTTTGTGCCTGGCAATAACCCACGGGAAGGCAGAGCTCAAGGATCACTGCACTTCAGCTCATGGTCTTTGGTCACCTCTCTGTCCCCCATTAGGAATGCCTCAAGGGGCAAGAGAAAGAGGTTGAGAGCTGCTGTTTTCCTTTGAATTCATAAATAATTCACCCTCAGCCCTGTGACAGTGATATCAGATCCAGCCTGGCATGGCAGATGAAGCGACAATAAGCCGCAGTGGCACCCCCTCCCAAGAGTTGGCTTTGGGGGGGGGGTGTTGTTGGAACTAATTTCCTTCAATCACAGTAAGATTACTGTAAACAGATAGAAGAGAGGAATAGCTGGCATCCACTTTTCCAACTTTAGAACCAGAAAATAAATCTTCCTTCGAAGTCTGCAGTAATTGGAATTCATTTTGGCATGTTGCAGAACACCAGCATGTAGGTTGATCGGCATTGTGCTGCCAGATAAATCAAAACACCTACTAAAATATTTTATTAAATTTTCTCCTTCAGTATTGCCGCCCTGCTCAGTCAGTCATTTATCCTGATGTTCACACCGTAATAAAATCAGTAATTTGTTGTTTAGGGGAGCGGAGGACTTGACTGGAGAAAATTGGTTGCTGCAGTTTGGTTAATTTACATACACCAGGGAGAAGAGCTGCCAGTCTGGGCCGCGGCCACTTGTCTTTGGTGGGAGTTTAGTCAATCCTGGAGGCTGTTTATTTATCATCTTAATCAGCCGTGTGTATGTTTGTGTCATCGGGTGTGAAAGATGAGAGAGCAGGCCAAGTGACTTGGTATCCTTAAGGCCGGCAGAAGACATGGGCCTCAATTATGGTAGACGAGAGGTAGGTTAGAAACCACCCTGGGTGGGGCCACCAGAGAAATCCAAGTTTCTTTCTCTAGATGGGGGAAAGTCGCTTTTTTCTTTTCCAGGTTCTTGGATATTTGAATGATGTCGGGCCACTGAGAACACCCAAGGGGAGGACCCGAAATACTCCTAGTGGCCTGTGCTTAGAAACGCAGTCCTCCTCCTTCCAAACTGGCACCCAGAGACATTTCCCAGATACTCAGGGAACCAGGAGTTCCAGAGCTGCTACTCACACTGTCTTCCCACTGCTTTTATTTTACTCTCCAGCTGATTTCCCTTTCTCTCTTCATCTGCTTTGCTACTTCCTCCTCTCTCCCACTGTTCCCCTACTGCTCCCTTCATCTACTCTATTTTCATCATTCATATGACAGATGACAATCATAGCTTATGAACACTGGAAAACGTTGTCTTACTGTTTGTTAGGGAGCAGCTGGGGGACACAGTGGGAGTCAGGAAAACCTGAGTTAAAATCTAGCCTCAGACACTTACTGGCTATGGAATTTCAGTTTCCTCGTCTGTAAAACGAGCTGGAAAAGGAAATGGCCAACCCCTCCAGGATCTCCACCAAGAAAACCCCAAAGGTCAGACATGACTGAACAACAATAACAGACTCCTTGTTAGAGCAGCATGCCTTGGCCCCCTTGTTATCACCTCCTAAAGTCCCAGATCTTCCCAAAATTCCTGCCTAGCCCCAAGCCTCGACCACTCTTTGTTCTTGGGACTCTTCTCTTTCAGGTACCACTGTGAAAGGAGAGCCCCTGCAGCTTGTCCGCCATTTTGTGTTAGCCATGCTAATGTTCCCTTTCATTAGTGAATAATCAGTCGTCGACTGCATTTCCTTGCAAAGTAATAAGTTAAAGGAACCCAGCCGAGACCTAAATAACCCGACCGACTCTGCTGAGGCATTTGTATCTTACAGTAAATGTGCCATTCTATAAATTTCATAGTTGTACGTTTCTGCCATTACAAGATCTTAATCTTAATGAACACCATTTCTCTCTTTCCCTTTGGTAAGTAGAATTAACATTCCAGCATGAACTGGAAATGCTAAATTGTTAATAGCCTCCCCAGAGTTTTGCTTCTTGCTATGACACCTTCAATGATTTCATCAGTTTTCAGCAGAGTGAAATATCACAATTCATGCTCATAAGCATGAAGTTCTCTAAGTGTCCTTTAGTCACCTACCTCTCTGATGTGCTTAAAGGTAGAAAAGCCTTTCTACACAAAACCGAGGTAAAAGACAGTGTCAAAATCAGTTAATAAGCCAGGTAATTATTATCAGAGACACTGGTATAATTTTTAAAATTATAATGACTCACCGAACAATCATAACATTGTTCTTTTTTATTTAAACGTGTGACCTTCGGGACTTTTCAGTAGGATAGTGGCTTTTTTCCCTTCTCTCTCTCTTTCTCTCTCTCTCCTACTGGATCTTTTCCTAATCCTTTGGTAGAGATTGTATCATTATATTCTAGTTTCAAGAAAAATCTCTTAGATCATCTTAAAGATTCTGAATTTCCCCTTTGTTACTTTAATTAGAGATAACTTAGATATTTTTAAAAAGCATAAAAAAAAAACCTTTTTGAAATGTTGTTACTTGAAGGTTGAAGACCTCAATTTGAATTCTTATTCTTGCACTACTCCCTCAGTTTCCTCATTTATTCCATGAAAAGATTGGACTTGAAAACCTTGGAGGTCCCTTCCAGCTCTAAATCCTGTTATTCTCTGCCCATATTTTCAATATATTGCTGAGGTGCCAAATAGTTATATCCAGTATATTCCTTCTGGACTTTTCCTTTGCTACCAAAGACAGTAACTTCATTTTTCATTATTTCATTGGTCATGGGCTTATATCAAGGAAGGAAAACTCATTCTAACAGAATATTCATTCCCTTGCTGAGAAATTCTTCTGTTGTTCAGGAAACAAAGAAGCCTGAGGATTGTGCTGCACCCTCACAAAAGTCCTGGGCTTCCTCCTCCTGCATTTTTATTATTTCTTTTTTTTCTTCCTTCTTAGAATCAATACTGTATATTGATTCTTAGGTAGAAGAATGGTAAGGGCTAGGCAATGGGGGTTAAGTGACTTGCCCAGGGTCACACAACTGGAAGGTGTCTGAGGCCAAATTTGAACCCAGGACCTCCCATTTCTAGGCCTGGCTTTCAATACACTAAGCCCCCCGGCTGCCCCCCCCCATTTTTATTATTTCTGAAACCATTGTCTGGACTTGTTAACCCATGGCCTTCCCGTTGGTAGATAGAGCACTTTTCAAATGACAAACTCTGGTCTAAAACTTCTTAAGAACATTTGAGAAGCACAGATGACATTGGAGCAGCCCCCAGCTCTGTGTCAGGTTCTTCAGACCAACCCAGTGTTTCAGAATTCTTGAATAGGGATCACAAGTAAGGAACCCAGTCCCCAGACGAGATCTTAGTCCTGTCAAAAAAGCGACTGATGGCATCCTTCATGGCAGCCAGCCCTACTCAGGGAGTACTTGCTTATGAATGCTGCCCACCCTGTTAGACATCCAAAGGGTCACCTTTCATCTGAATAGCCATCACATTCCATTGATTGTTCTCACATTCAAAATATGTGAAAAGCACTACATGTAAATATGCCTCAATGACTTCTTTAGTCAGGATGGGAATGCCTCACCATTTTTGCATTGGATGTCCCATCAATTAGCCATCCTGAATAGTTTTGTGAGATCCGTCCTGTGCATTGCTTACATATGCATTTTCCCAAGACTTTTAACTTATTATGGATCTCACATTCTCTCAAAGATCTTTTAATAATCTCGGTATGATTGACGGATCACCATCAGCTCTAGGCCTGTCTTGAGTACTGTCGATCTACATTGGGTATGTCACATGTATTAACATCATTACTAAAAGATTTATTAATTACACAGCAAGGAGTGTCAATCACACAGCACACTATTGTTTTAAAAGTGAACTCTACGTTGCAATATTGATTAACTGGGACTAGAGCAAACCCATTCAGCCCTTCAGCAATAGATCTCCCCCTTCACAATAAATTGAGTTGCATTATTTATCGTAGGCTTAGTGTACTGAGTGCAGGCACAGATCTTGGAGATTGTCTGTTTTTGCAAATGAGAAAACTGAAGACTAGAGTAATAGAATTACTTGCCTAAGGTCGCCTAGGTGGTAGTAAATAGCAGAGGCAGCATTCAGACCCACGTTGAAGACGCTTCCCTCTATGCCATACTTCTAAAATTCATTCCTCTCTCCCTCCCTGTTTGGCGATATCATATCAGAGAGGTATCGTTATATAGCACTCAGTCCTCAGGAAATCATAGAATTTTGTTCTCTGTTCCTCCATCCAAATGTATTGCTGCCTAAATATATTGAAATAAAATACATTTTACTGAAATGGATTCCTTTTATAAATGTGCTTAACAGTATCAAATACACTTTGCTTCTAAGACAGGATAACTTCTGCTAATAACCCAGTTCTTCCAATATCTAAACTCTTTCATATTTAAGACATTTGAAAGTTGCATTAATTCTTTTAAGCTATTTATAATTTAATAAGTTAGCATTGAAGGGTATTAGAGTAGGTTTTTTCCCCCTAAATTAAACCTAGGGACAGCTTCTAGTCTGAACATTAGATCTTTTTTTTCCTCATATGCTTGTGTATTATCATTTGTTTTGTAGTTATCTGTGTACGTGAATAGATCTCTCTCCTATAGTTTAAACCTCTTCAGGGTAGGGACCCTTTCTTATTTATCTTATTAGGTTTTGGGGGGTTTTTTGGTTGGTTGGCTGGTTTGGGGTTTTGTTTTGTTTTGTTTTGTTTTTTCCCCTAGAACCTCACACAAAGGAGAGGGTGAATAAATGAATGCCCTCCCTGTGATCTGTATTAATGTTGAAAAGTAGCCTTCCTCCTAAAATAATAACTCCTATTTCTATAGCACTTGAAGGTTTAAAATCTCTTCCTCACAACAACCCTGCAAAAGTAGTACAAGTACCTGATTGTTCTTCTAGCGGTTCCTCTGCTAAGACTTAGAATCTGGCTGACTGACAGGATTCCATATTTGTGGCAATCATTTCAAGTTTTCCAAAATCAAAGATCTGAAATTTTTGCATATAGGAAAAATCAAGTGACTGGGTCAGGGTCACCAGTAAGTATCAGAGATTCATAGTAAATAGTCATTTGGCCACAGCTCTCTTCTGCCAGTTCTTTCCACAACACCATGCAAGGATTCAGATTGTATAGCCTCTGAAAATCCCAGGTGGCTCTGTTTAGGACACCAAATTAAATTTGCATCATGACCCAGCTATTTAGTCCAGGGAAGGAGGGTTAAATGTGGGTCTGGAAGTCGAGTAATAAGGCAACCAAGGAAACAAGGAGCATTGCCTCCAGGGGAATCCAGCGCTCTGTCCCATGCCACCAGGGACAGCAAGGAAAACCCCAGCCTGTGAGCTCGTTCTTACTATCCACGTTGGGAAAATTGTGTATTATCATCTGCAGAAAATGGCCGTTTGCTGGGTGGAATGATCAGGAGAAAGGCTGTGACTTTCCAATGTCTATGAGGCCATTAGTTGAATTCCTAGAATCTTAGTAAAGGTCATGCTGGCCAGACACGTCCTTGCTGAGGGAGAAGACCAAGTCCCAGGAAGGGCAGGAGGCTCAGCATCATGGAGCCGAAGGGAGAAAGAGAGACCAAAGGTGGAAGCGACTGGAGGCCGTCTAGGCTCCTCCTTTTGCACATGAGGAAATGGGGTCAGAGAGGGAAAGTCGATGCCCAGCGACACGAACGTGTCTGACTCCAAATAAAGCGAGTGTCCCTTCAAGGGAAGAGCGAGGCCCGTTAGGCATCCGCGTTTGGATGGAAGAGCATGAAGCAGAACTCTCCCCGTGGCTTGGCCATAGGACAGCGTGTCCCAGCTGTGGCCTCTCCAAAAGAGGAAGAAAGGATGCTCTAAAAGCAGACTCTCCTCGCTGCGTGCCCTCAGCGTGGCCAGCCTTTACACACAGGTGGTCCAGAGGGAAGAGCCCGGCCCGCGTCTCCCCCTCTCTGGGCCGCTGCTCGGCCAGGACAAATGAGCCTCGGTGCGCCGTGCTTCCCCACACAAAGTCCCGGTCGGGGCCCTTCCGCCATTCGATCTGGCCCGTGTTGGGCCCAAGGATGGCGTCCGGCCGCGAGCCTTCCCGCTGGTCAGTCACTCACTCAGCAGAGCCAATGGCGCCGCTGCGGAGGATGAAATACAGAGTCCGACAGACCCGGAGACTCGGCTCCCGCCTTCCCTCAGTGGTCCTGGAGACGAGCCGCAGCATTTTACAGAAGAGACAGCCGAGGCCTTCGTGCTGGCACACGTCACTGGTCCGGGGCAGAGCCGAGCAGCCAGAATTCTCATCCCCTGACCACAGAAACGGGGAAGCTCCTGGGGTGACTGGCCAGCCCGTGGAACTGCAGAGAGCCTGGCCTCAGGGCAGCCTGTGGAGAGGACGGACGCCACCAGCTCTCAAAAGGGACGCGTCCTCTCCTCCCCTTACAGCTCTGGCCTTTGTCATTTGGATGCTTCGTGCTAGCATACCTTGGCATTCACTCTGGTCAAGTCCGTGATGGAAGAAATTCTGTGGTTGCTCTTGTCCAATTGCTGGACTCTTTGTGACTCCATTTGGCAGATACCGGAGCGGTTTGCTGTTTCCTTCTTCAGATCATTTTACATACAGGAAACTGAGGCAGGCAGAGGTTAAGTGACTTGTCCAGGGTCACACTTGTCCAGGAAGTGTCTGAGGTCAAATTTGAATTCAGGTCCTCCTGCCTTTGGGTGCAGCCCTCCATACACTAACTGCCTCATATGGAGGAAATAGCCCTCTCCCATAGAGTAGATCCTATACTGAATAAGCACAGATAACATGTAGACGATGCTTGAAGATTTGTAAAAATGTTTTGAACAGATTTCATTTGATCTCCATAAAAGATTTAGATAAACTGTCACATGATAAAATGTAATTTTTTCCCTTTGTTTCTGGCTCTGCACTATGGTCTTAGAAGTATCAGGAATGCTCCTTGGGGAACTTTAGCTGCCAGCGCACAACTATTCTGGAACTCAAGGTCTTAGAGGCCCAGAGACATTGTGTCTGGCCCTCAGTCCGGAGCCGGACCGGGCAGTGGTAGGCCTTGAGTCAAGTCTCCCCGACTCCAAAGTAGCTCCTCTAGCCACCATGCCACACTGTCTCTCGTTCCCACTTAAAATAGAATCCAGAGCAACGTCCTTTGTGGTGAAGTTTATGCTTTCATCCCTAGAAGGCTGACCTATAAGCCAAAAATACCTCAATCCATCTCTATTATACTTCATAATAAACCACAAGCAGTATTTGTATTTTGCCTTTTTAAAATACATCTTATGGATGTCTTTGTCTTTATATCTGAGTCATTTTTACCTTCCCCACTCTTGAATACAACCCTTAATTCTTCTTCCATATTGAACCTGGCCCAGATTCAGTGTTCATGGCAAGGCCATGCCAATAATAAAAAAATTGATAATACAACCAGGATTAACTTAGAATTTTATGTACTTTACCAGTCAGATTACCAAGGGTATACTTTGTAGAGCTAGACAAAACAGTGACACAATTTATTTGGAGAAACAAAATGCCTAGAATCTCAAGGGAAATAATAATTAAAAAAAAAGAATAAAGCACTTTCAAAACTCAAACTGTATTCTAAAACAGTAACCATAAATATTCTTTGGTCCTAATTTTTTAAATTATAAAATCAGTCAGAAGGATGGACTAGAAAAAGAAAAGTCAAAAGCCTCAACCACCCAATTTTCAATAAGCCTAAGAACAAAAATTACTTGGGAAACAATTCCCTATTTAGTAAGAATTACTTGGGCAACTAGAAAATAGTTTGGCAGATATTAGGTTCAAATTGAACCCTCTCGAAACAAAGAAAATCAAGTAAGTAAAAATAAATAAATAAAACCTTTTTACATTGTTCAGATTTGTACTGGTCTGATAATATATACATTTGACCCTGAAAAGTCCTCTGACTCTCTACAAAGAGAAGGAAAATAAATTTCAATATCTGTTTTGAAGGCCTATTATTAATTCTTTAATTACCCAATAGTTCAGTTGCCTTTTGGTGATCTTATTTATATAGTATATATATATATATATATATATACATATAGTTTTTCCATGTCATTCTGCATTGGCCCATGAATTCCTCACATCCATTATTTCTTAGAACACAGTAGCATCCCTTCAAAATAAAATGCCATAATGGGTTTTTTCTCCTATAATTTCCCAGTGGATTGATACCCACTTTGATTCTAGTTTTTTTGCTATTACAAAGTGCTGCCATGATCATTTCAGTATGTATTATACTTTTCCTCCTGTTTTGGGCCCCCCTTAGGGTTCACTGGAGCAAAAGGGATAGAAGATTTAGGTTCTTATTTTACATAAATCCAAACTGATTGATATCCAGAAAAGTTGGCCCAGTTCAGCCCCACCAAAATCATGATTGTGCCTAGCTTTTCATAGCCCCTCCAACATTGACTGTTTCTATTTGTATTTCTCTCCATATTAATGACTTGGCACATATTTTCAAGTTGTCATTGACTGTTTTACAAGGCTTCTTTGGAAAACGATATTTTCATATCCATTACCCCTTTCTGGGTACACTTTCTATTAGTAAAAGGCCATCTTGTTCATTTGTCAGCCAACTGAACCACTTTTTCCAGTTCTTATATTAACATAATATGCTGTCAACTGCTCTTGGCACATATCCACCAAGCTCTGTTGTTCCTTCCCCCCCCCCCATTCTTTAGGGTTAAGTTTATGATTTATGAGTTTAAATGTTTATCATCCCTCAAGGACAGTGTTCTGAAGCAAACATGGTGCTCAGTGCATAAGGGGCAGTTGTTGGCTATTTGCCAACAGCAGTTATTCACCATTGTTATTTGTATAATATTAATTCTTTTTTGTTAAAACTCTTACTTTCCATCTTAGAATCAAGACTGAGTATTGGTTCCAAGCCAGAAGAGAAATAAGGACTAGTAGGCATTGGACATTAAGTGACTTTGCCCAGGGTCACAGCTAGGAAGTGTCTGGGGCCAAATTTGAACCTAGGACTGCCCATCTGTAGGCCTGGCTCTCCATCCAATGAACCACCCAGCTGCCTCCTATTATATTAATTCTTTTAAAAATATATGATAATGATGCATATTCCCATCCTTTCCTTGATCGTCTGACCCAATTCACTGATCTTCTTACTATTTCACTTCTTATTTCACTTCATATAGCCCCCATCTCCATCTCTGCTTACGTTCCCAGGTACTATTGGGGTCTAGACATTTATAGCACTGAACCCCAACCAATGTATTTCTTTCTGCCAGACTAGGCCAAGAATTCAAAATGGCAGAGGAAGAGGGGTTATTGAACAGAATTAGAAGGAAAATATGGGAGCAAATTCTCCATGTGCATAGAGGCACAGACTTCTCCAGACTCCCAAGCTGCCAGTAGGAGAGTGAATCCTCCCAAGGCATCCTGTGCTCTTAGGCCATGTCCTTACGTAACTACATCTCACAGTTGTTTTCTGAATGTCCCAGAAAACCAGCGTGCCTCCTTGCCTTCCCACTCTCCCTCTGAAGGTTCTCCACGCTGCTTCCCCAGAGCGTTCTCTCCATCTTCTCCTGCTCCTCCTTCTTGCTGGGCTCATCTTCCCATGGGCTGCTGCTGCTGCTGCTGCTGGATCCAATTGTGCTCTCAGGGCTCTTCCATGAGGCTTCCTGGTCAGAACCTGCCCTGGGCCAGTTAGTGGGCACGGTTTTCAGCAACTGTGTTAGAGCCAAAGCCAGGCTTAATAGGCACAGAAAAGAGTCCTTCAGGTCCGAGTCTTTCCTTTGGATAAGATTCCTACCCATGGAAAGCTAGTCCAGCCCTCCCCTCCATCAGCACTCCCTCAGCCTGGACCCTCGCTATTTAAATGGGGTTGGATACGTTTCATTCACCTCCCATGATCGAGGAGCAAACACCAGAGCCATGTTTCACTTAGCAATTAGATGGGCAAAATGGAACCAGTGACTTGACTTACAGTCCTCAAACTGTTCCCCGGTCACTGTCGCCCTTAGATTTAAATAAACTTTGCTTTTCTTGGCTCTGATATTCAGGAGTTCCACTACACAATCATTCATTAAGTGCCCATTGTGCTAGATGCCGAGGATAGAGATAGAAACAAAATTGTCAATGGCTCCTGCTCTCCTGGACCTGACATTCTTCTTCGATGGATGCAATAACACAGATAAGGAAATGGAAGATGATCCGAGGAAGGGGAGGACAATATCAATGAAAGACTTCCTATAAGTGGTCTCTGAGCTAAGGAAGTGGAAGATTCCAAGGTTAATAGCCAACATTTATCTAGCTCTTTAAGATTTAGGAAGCACATTTTATTGTAGTCTAATTTGATCTGCATGACACGCCTTTTAGTAGAGGCAAGTCAATTATCCCCATTTTACAGATGGGGAAACGGAGAATAAACTCGGAGTCCCAGGTTCGGGGAATACCAAATAGGTGAGTTCCGGTAAAATGTAAAGTCTATATGCTAAGCCTGGAAAAGCAAATAGGCTGGGGCCAGCCTGGAATGGGTTTTTAATGCCAAGCTATGGAGTTTTGTTTTTATAGTCATTTATTTTGTTTTTAAATCTGGAGGCAGAATAGAGGGGAGCAAAGGGGCAAACTCCTGGAGAAAGACAAAGGAGAGGAGCCCAAGGGCACAAGGAAAGAGGGTGACCCCAGCACTCCTGAGCAGCCTTGTAAGACAGGCTTTGAAAGGAAGGGCCCGAGCTGTCCATAGGGGCTCTCAACCCTCTCCTGCCCTCAACGCCGTTCAGTTCCTCTGTTCTCTCCTTGCTGAAGTGACTGGTTTCCTGGTTTTAAAACCCTCCCCCATTCTCTGCTGTCTTCTGTCCCTACATCACTGACTACTACTACTACCAGCCTAGAGCCTCCAGCCTCTTGCTTCCAGTTTGGGTCCTGAATGCAGAGCTGAGGACGTTTGGTTTGTAATAATCGGTTACCCTTGTCTTTTTCTGTATTATTCATAGAGTCAAGCGCAGTTAAAACTTCATTTCAGTTCAGAAATGGATGGAAATTATCATCGAGTTCTATGGTGTTTGGCATTATCAACAGTCCTTTGTTATCCAATCCATCATAAGCCAATCCAATTACATTAAATACTACCTACTGCAAATGAACGTTTAGGGGAAGGTTCTCCATGTTTCGATCTTGCGTTTGCAGTAATGTTTACTATTCTCCTAAAAACAAGTTCTGGAAAAACAAATACCCATCATTTATTACCCCGCAGAGCAGATGTGGGCATTTCCCTAACAACTCCTATAGTCACATTTAAGACTGCCAGAACCCTTCTCATTTTCAAAAGTCAAAGCCGACAAAAGATAATAGCAATAACAGCTGGTATTTATGTAGTGCTTTAAACATTGGCCAAGTGCCTCATATTCATCATCTCATTTGAGCCTCACAAAAGTCCTGGGAGGGGGTACTTCAGTATTCCAGTGCCAGCGGCTCAGCCGTCTTCTCAGGGTGATTAAACCCACCCAACGATGGCATTTTTGCCCCATTGTGTGGACAGTGAAAATTAAGGCACAGAAGCAGACGTATGTGCCTTTGGTCAGAGACAGAATTTGAATCCAGACCCTTCCAACTGTAGGCAGTTAAGTGGCATAGTGGATAGAGCACTGGGCTTGGAATCAGAAAGACTCGTCTTTCAGCGTTCAAATCTGGCTTTAGACACTTACTAGATGCGTGACTGTGGGCAAGTCAGTCAACCCTGTTTGCCTCCATTCCTCATCTGTAAAATGACCCAGAAAAGGGAAGAGCAAACCACTCCAGTATCTCCACCAAGAAAACCCCAAAGGGGGTCACAGAGAGTCAAGAGACAACTGACACAACTGGACAACGCCATTCTGATTATGCCGTGTCTAAAAGCAGAGTTTCCTCAAGGCTTTCACCAAGGCAGGGAAATACAACAGACGCTGCCCAGAGCAAACTGCTCCTCCTCCAGGACTCTGCATCCTGTACTGTCCACTTGGGGCAGAGGAGTCCCCCCAGCTTCTGGTGGCTTCTCCAGGAGACCCCGTCCCCACGGCCCTGGAGCTCAGGCGAAGCGTTTCCCAGAGCTGTTGCTCAAAGATTTAAACTCTGGGGGTCTGGAGAGTTCCTGTACTCTAACACTGATACTTCGCTCTCTCTCAAAGGGATTGATTTCCACTCATTTGTACTAATTCTCACAACCTCTCTGGAGTTCTCTCTTTTCCTATCACCAGCTGGGAACAGGAAAGCCAAGATGCTAAACGCAAATGATACCATCTTGAACAACAGAGGGCGTGAGTGTCACAGCTGGGACTCGGAATCCCAGATACCTTGTTTCTGGGTCTTACTAAAATTGTGTGTTTGTGTCTAGAAGCCTGAGAACTCCAAGTGTCCAGAGAGCACCCTCCCCGGCCAGCTCTATTCATTTGCTTGGTTTGGTTTTAAAGACAGAACAAAATGAGTCATGGTGGAAGAGAGCTTAATGTGAGGTAAAAGACTCCCTGACTAAATTGTGGTTGAATTAAATATGGTTATCTCCAGGCTCCACCAAAACAAAAAAAAAAGGCGAATCTTTTCTTTCTTATGGTTTTCATTCCGACTCTTCTTATTAGCAGAAACCCATCTCTTGTGAAATTCAAAAGGCAAGGCCTTTTGGTGAACGCATTTCCAAGTAGTTGTTTTTCCTTTTGTTTTGATAGTTCTGGCCTGGGTATATTATCTTGAGAGACTGATTTGGGGGTAAGAATATAAGGTTTTTTATTATATTCGGTTCATTGGTTAGGCCAGCATTATTACCAATAACGTGATGTAGGTCTTCAAGATTTAAGCTAGGTCAGGCAGCCTAATAAGTAGATTTTTAAGAGCTCATTACTCAGTCCCTCCTCTGAACATCCCAAGACGTCTTTAATTGTTGATAGCTAATTAAGAGGTGGCCCATCAATCTATCCACCCCTACCCATCCTCACAGGTAGACAGGTAACCTGCAGGAAAAGAACCTTTGTCCCCTTCATTTGTTAAAAATTATGTTAAAAAAAGGAAGATATTGGGGGCAGCTGGGGCAGCTGGGTGGCTCGGTGGATTGAGAGCCAGGCCTAGAAGGGAGGTCTTAGGTTCAAACCTGGCCTCAGACACTTCCCAGCTGTGTGACCCTGGGCAAGTCATTAACCCACCCACCCCCATTGCCTAGTCCTTACCACTCTTCTTCCTTGGAGCCAATACCCAGTATTGATTCTAAGACAGAAGATAAAGGTTTAAAAAAAAAAAAAAGATATTCCTTGATATTCCCAAGGACAAAGAACATGCAGAAAGCAGCAAACTAGATAGTATCTGATCCAGATCCCAGACACAGGAATACACAGTACTTCTTCCTAATACATAAGAATAAATACAGCATATGAAAGATAAATTCTCACATGTGTGTTTTAAGCAGTTTATTTTTCCCCTGAGATCATTTCAATCATATACATTTCAAATAGCATCATAACTTTTATTTCGGTTATGTAATAAATCCATTATTCAGATTCCTAATTCTTACATTCATTAGCAGTGTTATATGATAGATGCAGTCTGTGCCTTTGAATAGTGATGGATGACCTTTTTAGCCAGTGTAAATACCTAAAGCAAAGTGCTTTGGAGTGATTTGTGGCCTTCGGGTTTATTGACTCATCCTAATGGCTGTTTGGGTCTTCGACATGTCAGCACTTAAAGTGCTGGTGTAATATTATAGGTAAGGAAGGCACTGCTCATTTTCCCAACCCATGCTCCTCTGAGTTGTGCATATACAGTAAACTGACTTTTTGCGCTTTTATTTATTGGAATGAATTGTCATCCTCCTAGATACTTAATCCTTAAGTATGGGTATAGACATTCCTGATTTTGTTAGACTAAGTAGGGTGGAGTAATCCAAAGTTCACAGAGTCAAGAGGTTATCTAAAAAAATTCATCCTCCAAAAACCTTGTCAACTTCAGTTCTCCCGGCCTGTGTCAGCCAGCAAAGTAACTTTCTTTTAAATCAGCAACTGCTCACCCCAAAATACCTGATAAATTAGAGAACTACACTTGTTATGATTGGACTGGAAGGAAGTCAGATAAGATGGTAGAGTCTTTCTCTGAGCCATGTATATTCTCTGAGAGGGATAAGTTTATCAGAACTTTCAAGGATTCCATTTCAGGAATACTAGATCACATAGGACCAGATTCTCTTATGCCTCCAAAGACTCTCCACAAGTTGATGGAACCTTAATCTAGCCTTCTGGCCTTTGGAATAAAAGCAGCAGGATTCTGTTTAAGCTACATACCACATATGAATCAAACCTCCTTTCCCCCCTTCACAGGTGTAGTGATAGATTTCACTGCAACAACAAACAAAATCTTTACCTTGGATGAATTCCCGTTTGCCTAATCTTTGCCCATCCTGGTTCTCAGTTCTCTATGATATAGTTTTAATGTCGTCAGTTTACAAAACCATTCCTTTTAGCCTTTGGGCACAGAAACACCCACAAGAGTTCTGACAGAACTGTCCCTCCTTCCCTCCAGCACTTCCTTTGACATATATCCAATTTCAGCCAGGTGGTTGCCAGAATGCTGAAGCATCTCTAAAACTCCCTCCATTTGGTATTTGCTCCCATTCACACACTTTCAAGAATGCCTGCCCCATAGATACATTTTGGATTTTTTTATTTTTTAAAGAAAACTTTGTCACTGGTAACAGCTTGAGGATGGAAAACCATTGACTGGACATTTTCAAAGCCCAGCCACCAAGCAGTATATTCTGGCATATCTGGTAACTGCTGGGTTCACTATTTCTATTCACTCACCAATGTCATGAATTAATGAATTTTGTGAAAGCATTTTTCAAGTTAAGCCTTCACTGTGCTAAGCATAAGGGATAAAAAATGTAAGAGAGAAAATCTCTGGTTTCAATGTGCTTATATTCTGATAGGTGTGCAGATGGAAAATTTGCCACACCTGAGCTACATTCCCAGCATCCTTTTAAGTTACATCCTCATTTTACATAAGGATGCTTGGGAGATGAATGTGGGTGAGATCCACACCGTGGGGCTCTTTTTTCAGAGTTTGTGCTTTTAGCAAAGTGCTGCAGGTGTGAGTCTCTGGCTCTCTTTGCTCTTCTCACTTGACTGAAAGAACCTTTTTTCTTTTCCCTATCTTTTGATTTGGTTTTCAAAATCCTATATATTTTAAAATACTAGGAGTATTTATTCATTTTACTCCTACAAAGGAGAAAATGACACTTATTGGGGTGCAGGGTAGTGACCAGAAATAATGAGTGGAGATAGAGCACAATTGAATGATGCATCCTTTCCAGAATCAATAGGAGTATTGATTCAAGTTTTGTTCCAAGAGAAAAAGGGGAAAGCTGAGGCCAGGGTGGAGGAATAAACATAGAGAAGCATGGCAAGGAGATGGCATGGCCAGATTAGTGATGCATTTGGACAGATGAGCACTTATTTTTTTCCACAGTATTTACATATGTCCAACCTAGTCACATCTTGTGTCTATTCTTTCCCATCTGCCTTTTAATATATAATAGGGTCTTTGTATATGGCAAGATACCATCATGGTCCAAGTCTGTTGTTTCTCTCTTATCTCTTTCCGTGTCTTTCCATATAGCAGCAAAGACCATTCTTTAGAATACGGTGGATACTGAACACTTTTCTCTTTGGGAAGTTGCCATAAAAAGAAAGGAAGAAAGGAAGGAAGGAAGGAAGGAAGGAAGGAAAGAAGGAAGGAAGGAAGGAAGGAAGGAGTGGGGGGAGGGAATAAGGATTCAGAGTATGTAAATTCTGTTAAATAAGAATAACAAAATAAAACTAAAAATATATTTACATACTTCAGACTTCCACAATTGAAAGAGAGAGACAGAGATAGGAGGAGAGGAGAGGAGAAAAGAGGAGAGGAGAGAAGGAAGGAAGGAAGGAAGGAAGGAAGGAAGGAAGGAAGGAAGGAAGGAAGGAAGGAAGGAAGGAAGGAAGAGAATCATGACTTTTTGGTTGAACACATCTCGTAGCAAACTGTGTAATAATCTGTTCTTTTTCCAGATGGTACAACTAGCCTTTGCAAGTGCCTTTGTACACATTTCCTTTAACACCCTTCAAAAATCCATTCCTAATAGCATTTTCAATGAACAAGGAGGAAAAAATCACTGCTCGAATAAACCCTTAACAAATGATAAATATGATAGATAGTATATCCTCTGAGGAATGTTTTCCTTCTTGTGATAGGTTTCTGTCAGTGTTACCGTCATTGAGGAGAGATTCATATCACTTATGGGGTTTCTGGAGGCCAATTCTGCCAAACCAGTTGCTTTACTCTCTGTTGCTTCCTGTTGCCCGTGAGCTTTGGCTGAGCCGTCACTTAGAAGGCTCCTACCTCCTGTCTATGCTAAGGCACAGGTCAAAGGTTTGGGCTCACCACTGAAGTATTAGTAAAGGCAGCATTCTTGAAAGCAGGAGCAGCAAACAGTAGGAGCCAAAACCCAGGAGCCTGACAGTCCCAGCTGGGACTAATGGCAATATCTTATATTCATGTGTATATATTTATGATCTTCGGAAGGAACTCTGAGTGCTTTGTAGACATTTCACTAATCCGTGTGGGTTGGAGGGTTTTTTTTCTTCCAATGAGATTTTTTTCCTGAGGCTTTGTACAAATAGAAGACTCCTAAAAAATGGAAATTTTCATTATTTATAACAATGTATTCTTTACTTCAGCAGAACTAGTCTTTTGATAATTTCCTTTTTCAGCAAAGTTCTATTCATGTTTATATGCCACATTTCAGCTAGTGCTGAAATAAAATTATAATCATGGAAACAATGCTTCCTCTAGTCCCCTCTTGAATTTCTCCAATCTCCATTTTCCTCCTCATTTTCTGAGAATTTTCTTTGCCCTAAATTATTATACTTTTATATCAGTCTTTTCATTGTATCTTACTTTTGAAATATTCCTCTAATAACAGTCGCTAAATACTGTAATTCCAAAAGCCAGGGTCATTGGTATGCCTGTCTTTGCCTTTAACTCCACACACAGAACTTTCTCGTACCCAGCACTACTGTCATTGTCCATTCCTTTGTTTCCTGGTAGCTCCTCCCAGAACACATTTGTTATACGTTCGCTCTTGGCACCCCAGAATTTCACATGTCTCTTAGCCAGAAGTTTTTCATTGGATAAGCTATGACATTTTTACACTTGAGGTCAAGTTCTCACCTGACTTTTTAAGCTTATTTTCTCTCTTCTGCTTCTGATTCATAGATTCATGCATATACCTGCCTCAGTTTTTCTCCCCAAACCATGTTCGAGTGATCGCCAAAGCATTCTCCCATTTCCTACCTTAATACTCTTTTGTTTGAATAATTCTAAGAACAGAAACTGTATTTATTGAATGTTCAGCACCAGAGCAAATCTTCCACCATACCATATGCTGGCTCATTTCAATGACATATTTTATTTCTGTTCTCAGTTGGTCCTTCTTCTCTCTGCCCAGCTTTCCCTTTTGTTTTTTTGAATCTACCATTATTTCACTTTCCCTTCTTCTCTTTTCCTCTTGTCACCAAACTCCTCTAGAGTGTCTTTAGATCTACTGACTGATGGCTTTCTTGAAATTGCCTTGCACTATTTCTAATCACTTTGCTTCTATCTCATATAAGTCCACTAAACCCAGGCATTCTGAAAGGAGAATAACGTTTCTTCTTCCCTTTAAATTACTACCTTATGTAATCATGTTACCTTATTTAAATTTGCTTAGCCTCCATATTCCCTTCCTAAAGTTGCTTGCCTTTTTAAAATAGATTTCGTTGATATCTTTTCTTTTTACATTCCCTATATTTTCCCTTGTGTGGCTTCCCATCCAGCAATCACTTTTTTGAAACCTTTACCTTCTCTCTTAGAATCACGCAATGGTTAAGTGACTTCCCCAAGGTCACACAGCTAGGAGTGTCTGAGGCCAGATTGGAACCCAGGACCTTTTGTCTCTAGGCCTGACTCTCAATCCACTGAGCCACTTGGATTTTCCCTAAAGAATTTTTTAAGAATAAAAAAAAATTCAGCAAAACCAATAAACACTTTGAAAAGGTATGATGTCTTATGCAATATTCATATCCACAGACCTCGACTTTGGCAAGGGAGGGGGAAAAGGAGGTGTCTTCTCCTGTGTCTCCTTTGGGGCTTCGCTTGGCCATTATAATTCCACAGAATTCACTTACGTTGCTGTTGTCATACAGATTATTTTCCTGAGTCTGCTAACTTCATTTGCATCGCTTCATACAAATCCTCCGCTGATTCTCTGGACTCATCATGTTTGGCTTTTCTTCTTAAAAGCCCGATCTTCCTGCCTCTTTTCTCCTGGCTGGGCAAAGCCATTGTCTGCCGCTTGTTTCAGTGGGGTACAGGGAAAGGAAGGGTGGAGGAGGGGGGTTAACATACTGCAAATATACTTTAACCAAAACATTCGATTGTGAGTCTAAATCGTGCTGGCAAAGTCTCTGCAATAGGCAGGATGTCCCCTTGTAAGTCCTGGGCACAAGCACATGGTGTTCCCTGGTCTGTGTTCCTTACTAGAGGGAGGAGAAGTTCTGATTGAGTAAACTGAGGTTATCTTCTCCTGTTCACGCAGAACCCCTGTGTTTTATTGGTCAGGCTTCTCACTTTCTTGTCCTGTGAAGGCATCCTGACCTTGCTCCCTCTCTGCCATGTAATTCTTGTCTTGGGGATTTTGAGAGTGAGGACTGGAGAAAGTGTCCGATTCTCCTTCTTTTAGCCCAAAGCCAACCACAACCCATAACATTTCATACTCTGAAAAGCAAATTTCTGTTCCTTTATCTTTACACTATTATTACCTAGGACATAGGACCCAGTGGCCAGACGATCCATCGCTGGATTGGGTCCCCCACTGGCTGATGAACCAGAAGCCACCTCATGATTTGTCGGGCATGGTACTTCCATCCTGGCCTTTTCCAGTCCATTAAGCGATGGGGGAACTCAACACAGCAATGCTGATTGTAGCTAGAAGCAGGCAGACAACCTCCGTGTGTGCCCAAGGTTTTACCTGGGTGCCCTTCTTCACCCAAAGAATACTGGCCCGCCCGTGCTCCAATATGGTGAGATGAAGGCTATGTAGATTTTATCTCGTTCGCCACGTTATGAAGTGGGGCTATTTAATCCTTGCCTTTTATATGAAATGTTGGGCTTCTTTACCCATACAGAATTTTTCCAGCCTCTCCCAAATAGACTAGCCATCTTTATTAAGTCTCAAAATGCTATTGCTCTGTGTGGGTGAGAATCCACTGCCACGGTTAGCATATTTTTCATTCTTTCTGCCCTATTAGAATACAGATATTATTTAACCATATCTTATTCCCATTCCTTTTTATGACCAATATCATACGATACATCTCTGAAGTCCTTTACAACTTTTAGTCTGATTTTAGGACGCCTTGATCTCCTAGCTCAAATGATGGAGCTCTTCCAAACCTCTGAAACAAGAAAAACCTCTCATTTACATTTTTGCCTCCAAAGATTCAAAGGTCTTTCCCAGCCCCAATCCAATTCTTTTTAGCATTGAGTTAATGATAATAATAATAATAATAATAATAATAATAATAGTCAAGGTGCAGCTGGTGGTTTAGTGGATTGAGAGCCAGCCCTAGAGATGGAAGGTCCTGGGTTCAAATTTGGCCTCAGATACCTCCTAGCTGTGTAACACCAGGAAAGTCCCTTAACCCCCATTGCCTAGCCCTGACCATCCTTCTGCCTTGGAACCAATACACAGTATTGATTCGAGGATGGAAGGTGATATTAATAATAATAGTTGACATGTATATAGCATTTTTAGGTTCAGAAAGTTGTTTGTTTGGCTATTGAACCATAAAGAACCACTGCTCGTTCCCAGGGGTGGGGTGGCTGGACCCTGTCCCATCCATTAATGGGCTCATCTACTCTCCATCTCTGCCCTGGTCCAGGCCAGGCTCAATCCTGGAGGATCCTGGCTTCTGACAAAAGAATTTAGGTTCTGGCGTCTCTTGCTTCTTGATTCATGAATCTGTCCCCCTGGGAAGGGCGAAATATCAGGGAAGGGGATCGCTTAAGGCTTAGTTTTGGTCCATGCGCTGCGCCTTCTTAAGAGGGAAGACAACATGCAAATAAGCAGGCAGACAGACACATTTGTAAGCCGTGTGATGATAGGACAAACATTTCTGATTCCCCAATTAAGAACACATGAAATTACGACACTTCTCATGTCTTTTGTGTGCACCGAACTGTGTCTTCCTGCCTTTGTTCAGGACGGTGCCTTCGTTCAAAACCATCGAGCATTCGGTGTGACGGCCTGATCTCAGCTTGCCCCAGAATATAGTCGTGTAGCAGTTTCAGTTATCGAGAGGTCCTTGTCAGCAGAAATGAGCATTTTCCCTAGAAATAAAATAGGGTATCGTCAAAGAAGCTTTTACGCCAATTGGTAGCAAAAAGAGAGGCGGTTAGACTATAGCCAAGATGGCATTTTGCTTTTACTGTTACTTCTCAAGCGATGGGGAAAGAAGGCCTGCAGCGTACGTCCACCAATCAGAAGCAAGTTTTCCTATAGGGCCATTCCAGACTGGTGGAAGGAGAGCACGGATTGGCGTGAAGAAGATCACCGAGCAGAAGCATTTCATCATTCTTCAGTAAGGGACCCGTAAGGGCCGGCATCCACCGTGATGCTGCGGGATTGCCTCATTCTCTACTTTTCTCATCAGCGTAGTGCAGGGGTCTGAGGGCCGGACTACAAAAACCTAACCCTAACCCTAAAGCTAACAGTCTACACAGTGTGGAATCCCCTCCCCCTGATCGCCGCTCACCATGCTGACGTCTTCCATTGTGCAGCCACATAATCCTTTGTGCAGCGCCTCGTTCTCGTTCAGTTACTCTCAGAACAAGGCGCCACACAAAGGATTATGTCACCGGAAGTAGTACTGTACGGGAGCGACGCCGTGCTTTGTGGCACCAACACATGCAGTGCTCCTTTCACTGACCACCAATGAAAATGGTGCCCCTTCTGGAAGTGCAATGGGGGCTGGATACATGGCCTCGGGGGGCTGCGTGTGGCCCACGGGCTGCAGTTTGGGGACCCCTAAGCCTTAGTGGTTCAGTTTAGAGGACGCCGATGATGTCTCTGAGCCTCACTCACATCCCTCTGAATGACTGCAGAGTGGGAAGCACCAATATTACTCCCCCTTTGGTCCTCACCCCAAAATGCAGAGCCTTTTACTGTCCAGGCACTTCCAAGGGACTACAATTTACTCAGTGGATAGAGAGTCGGGTCTAGAGACAGGAAGTCTTGGGTTCAGATTTGACTTTACATACTTGCTAGCCCTCTGACCCTGGACAAGTCACTTAGCCCCCATTGCCTAGTCATTGCCGCTCTTCTGAAGTCTTGGAACTGATACTTAGTATTGATTCTAAGATGGAAGGTAAGTTGTTTTTTTAAATCATATCTGTAGTTGCTTTCTCTCACAGCTTTGTTAGAGGACTCAAGTGAAATGATGTATGTAGCGTTTGGGGGGCATCTACATGGCATGAGAGTACACAGAGCATGGGGTCCAGTGTCAGGAAGACTCCTCTTCTTGAGTTCAAATCTGGCCTCAGACACATACTAGCCAAGTGACCCTGGGAAAGTCACTTAACCCTGTTTGCCTCCATTTCCTCATCTGTCAAATGTGTTGGAGAAAGAAATTGCAAATCACTCCAACATCTTTGTTGGACCCCTAACAGGGTCACAAAGAGTCAGACGTGACTAAAATGACTGAACAGCAACAACAACATACAGCGGTTTAAGATTTAATAGCTAAGACTTTTGATACAGTCACTTTTGAGCACAGAGCAGTATCAGTAATTATTATTATTTATCTTATGCTTTCCTCTATTCCCCCATAAGAGTCAGACCCTTCTGGAAAGATTACACAAGGGACTTGTTTTTCCTCTCTTGTCCAAAGAAATTAAACCATCAGAGAATCTCCTAATCTTAAAACTGGGAGAGGCCTCCGTTGGGCCTAGTCTTTCCACCAGGCAGGCCTCCACATCAGCTCAGTTCAGCTTCTGGCTCTCAGCTTTGTTCTAAGAAGATTCTATTTCTTGTTCTTTTTTTTCTTTTTCATTTTTAACTCTTCCTGTCAGGAGTGTCTTCCTCGGCTTGAACGTTTGTTCAGTGTGCTGGGTGCCAAGCAATAGCTTACTTCTTGTTTTGTTATTATTTTCAAGAGGCAAACTTTTCTGAGGGAAATTTACAGGTGATTTCTTTTTCTTCAAGAGAGAGCCTTGGGTTCCAATATTTTTTGAAAATTTAATTGAGAATACACAGTACTCTCCCTCCTGGGGTTTGAACACTTTTTCCAGTTACTCTAGTGCATTGTGTACTTTTCCTTCTGCAAGTAGGAGAGCAATAAATAATAGTCATCATTTTCAAATGTTCTGTTCACTCACCTGGAGGTTTGTTATCGGAGGACTGGGGACACTGACGCATCCAACTGCCAAGTAACTTGACCCATCAAGGTCAGCACATGACAGAATAGTTCAGGTTAACGCAGTGGATTAACCCCCCAAAAGTGGGGCAAAAGAACCTCCCACTCAAGTGAAGGAGAACATATCTGGGAGAAGAGGCTGAAGGAAAACAAACTGAGTTCCCCTTCATTTAAAGGACCTTCACCTTCACTGAAAGTTTATCATTCAGGGACTGGGCCTACAGATGTTTTAGGCAGCTCCAAGCAAAGCCAAGCAGTGGCACTCTTGAGAACTGGAATGAATGGGCTGCCTCCTCTCTGTCCTCCCTGTTTGCATGTCCCTGGGAGCTAGGTGAGCTTGGCCACCTCACTGACTAGAAATGAGTCAAAGGAGAATGGATTCTTGAAGAATAATAGACCATAGCAGGGGGGAAGCTAGAGGGCTCAGAGATGGGGTGGGGGTCTGGGCAGGTTACTTAAACCCCCACTGCCTAGTCCTTATTGTTCTTCTGCCTTGGAACAGACACTCAATTCCAAGACAGAAGGTAAAGTGTTTTGTTTTTGTTGTTTGTTTGTTTGTTTTTCTAATTAAAGAAAGGGCTTGTTGTCCTTGTCACTTTCATTTCCCTTTGCATTGACTTTAGATTTCTTTGCCTTTCTTTCTTTTTCTTTAGATGCACTTTCTGCTCGGCCATTGTTCTTTTCCTTAATCTGATCTAACCCTTTTTCCTTGATCAATTCCTCAAATAAGTTCTTAATAATGTTTTCCAGGTTATTATCTACCACCAGTATCTGTTCTGCCTTTTGGGGGATAACAAATGTATATATCTTCTTCAAATAGGTCAGAGTCTGTATGGCTGCCATAGTAATGATGTACACTTGAGTCAAAATCTGCCACAGTATGGTTTCAGTTTGAAATGGCAACTGCAGTATAAACATGGTGGTGTTGCCAATATAATCCAGAGAATCAAATATCATGTGGGTCATTTTGCTATAGATTATATTGTAGACTCAAAATCCAGTAATAGCTGCAAGAACAACAGCTCTACAGACAATTTGCTTAAACATTTTTTTTCCTAAGGGACTGTGTAGTTCATTCGTTTAGGGGTGCCAATCTGCACTCGGTAGATACTTGAGGGGGTGTATATTTGATTGATACTCTAGATGACTAATGGATCAAGTTTGCCTACCCTCCTCCCTTTATGTCTCCCTTCCTCCCCCACCCCCCTTTCAATCTCCCTTCCTCCCCTCTTCAGAAGCCTTTCAGCTTCCCCTCCCCCTTTTCCTTCAACCTTCTTCTAAGTCACTCAGGGTGGACTATGATGCTTCAGAGAAAATACTCTTTTCTCTTCTTTTCTCAAGTAAGGGCTTATTTGGGGAAAACAGGGCAGGGATGGAGGATAAGGTAAGAGGGATAGGATATCCCTATTCTCTACAGTGAGCCTTGGTTTGGAGGATATTGGGAGAAATAGCAATCCAGTCACTCTTGTGAAACAGAGTCAGTCAGAGAGATATGAGGACAATTGTCTTTCTTCTTCTTCCTCCTTCAAATCAGCCAGGCAGCCACCACCATCAGCCAGAAGCCAAAAGCCCAGTCTAGCCATTGGCTTGGCTTCAACTGTCTCCCAGTCACTTTCCAAATGGAATCTTCCTTTTGACTGACAGATGATGTCCTTTGTATGCATTGTAAATTCTCTCCTCCACAGATCCTAGATTCAAAGCTGACCTCAGACACTTCCTAGTTAGATGACCCTGGGCAAGTCATTTAACCTTAATTACCTGGCCCTTACTACTCTTCTGCCTTAGAACCAATACACAGTATTGATGACAAGATGGAAAGTGAGGTTGTTGTTGTTTTTAATAGACTATAGCTTAGGGAATCCATTGAGCACATTGTCTACTCTCTTCTCTTAAGTCTACTGGTGACAAGCCATCTAAGGATGATGCTATTTCATGTCTGTCTGTGAATTCATCCTAAAGTTGGATTTTTTGCCCAGAGCCTTTTGATTGGACCTTGGACAAATAACCTCACCTCCCTGGGACTCGGTTTCCTTATTTCACAACGAAAGGAGTGAACTGGATGGTCTCAGAGTTCCTGTCCAGCATTAGAGCCGTGATCTGACAAACCTGAAAGAAAAATGACCTCGTCTAGATTAGAGGCTGAGAATCCGTTATTGCCTCAGATCTGAGTAAGTCACTTCAGGGATTAATGCTGCCTTCTCTGTGCCAGGCATTACAAAACCACCCAAATTCCTGTCCTCTGGAAGCTTACATTCTATGGGTCGTGGAATATATGCACAGATAAAGATAGAGCCAGGTCATTTGAGGAGGGAGAGAGCACTAGCCACCAGAGAAGGTGGCATGGAAGTCGATGCCTTGAAGAAAAATAAGCACTGTGACAGGTAGAGCTGGGGAAGGAATGGATCCTGGGCATGGGAGACAGCTTCTATGAATGTGCATAATTGGGAAATAGCATGGCAGCTAATAGTCACGCATGACTAGAACATGGGGGTGCACAATTGGGAGCAGTGTGAAATGAGACTAGGAAGGGAAGGGGGAGCCAGATTGTAGAGGCCCTTCAATGCCAGGCTCTAAAGAATTTGAGATTTGTATTTTATCCAAGGAGCAATAGGGAGTCATTCATTGTTGGGGAACAAGGGACTCACAAAGTCAGATCTGCCTCCTGAGTAAGTTATTTTGGTAGCTATTGAGCTGGAGAGTCTAAAGGCATGAAGTCTCTTTATGAGGTTCTTATATTAATTTAAGTGAGACATGATGAGGAATATCCAGAAACATCCCCCAGGACAGGCATTCTTAGTCTTTTGGGGGTCATGGATCCCTGTCACAGCTTGGTGAAGTCCATGGACCCCCTTCTTGAGGGAATGTTCTATAATGCATCTAAATTAAATAAAATATATAGGGTTACAATGGCAACAACATTTATTGAAATCGTGGTGCCAGTATTCCCATCCAAGTCCATGGATCCCCTTGAAGTCTCTCCAGTCAGAACCGCTGCTCTAAGCGATTTAGTCCAAGCAAACAGATCAACAGAGGCCCGTAAAGTCAAGGCCTGAAAGAACTTTAGCCAGAATGGAAAGAAATCTGATTAATAAAAGTAGAAAGGTTGCCCCTGGTATTTGGACTGAGCATCTAGTGTTCTCTCTTATCAGTGTATCCTGTGACACTGGTTTAAAAATATCCATATCCTGCAATGAGGAGGGGAAGCTACAAGTGTGTTGAATAAGAATGATTTAACCCACAATGTGGAACTTTCCCCCAAGATTTCCAAGGTCCTTTCCAGCTCTAAAATTCTCTGATTCGGTGATTGTATGATTTGGGATTAACAAGTTGGGATCTAGGTAGGGTTTACTATAATCCCAGTAGAGTTAGAGGCTCATCAAAAAAGTACTCAGCTGAGAGAATAGCTCGGTTGCATGAGGCCCGAGTCTCCTGCTTAGAAATCAGTAGTTTCAAGAGCCCTTATCCCTTGCTTCCCCAAGAGAATTTGAATGTCTTCGGAAAATCAAGCACCAGAAGAAGATTTGCAATTTAAAATATATTTTCCTTCAGTCACAGCTAGGTCATATTCTACAACCACAACATTTCTCTCTTTGGGACCTGACATGGTCTTAATTTGCATCTGATTTTTGAACCAAGGAAAATCTATATAGAGATAAGCATCATTCCTACAGCACACACAGCCTGAATTCATATCCAAGACAGAGAAATAAAACAAAATATAATATTGCTTCTCATCACATCATTTCAGTTCTCTAGCCAGAAGGAAATTGTATCCCTCTCTCAGCTATCACGGTTTCTTTGCCTCTCACTGGCCATTCCTTTCTTCTCTCTCTTTGAGTTAAAAAGAATAACAAAGTCAAGCAGCCGGGACACTCTTTCTTTCTTTCATCTTTTAACAGAAAGAAAAGTGCCTCCCTCTCCTTAGTTTTTTTTTTCTTTCATTGCTACTTCACTGATCTAGAATTCTCAAATTTCTGCCCCCTTTCTCCCTTCCTCATCTTCCTATCTCTTTCTGAATTTAGTTCAAAATCCTATCTTTTCCATTTTCCCCTGATATAGGGGCAAAGCTCATGGGACGTGGAATCAGAAGACCTGGGTTCAAGTCCCAGCTTTGCTGCTTGCCATTGCTGATGTTGGGCAAGTTCCTTAATCTCTTAGAAGCACATTTCCCTCATTTGTGAAAAAAAGAAGAGTTTGGCCTAGATGACCTTCAACATCTCTTCCAGATATATATCCTGTGATCAAACTTTGGAATCCCTTAGTTGCATTTACTACTGGAATATTTCTCAACCTTCTCCATTATTTTAACTGTAACATTTCATGAGGCATATGTAGGAAAAAATGGAATAAGATCAAATTCCATTGTGTCAGATCAAAGCATTCCAGACCTCTCAGATACTTATAGCTACCCTTCACTCTCCTTTGGAAAGCAAAAGGATTTTTTTTCAGGGTTGGGGCAGCGGTGGGGGGGGGGGGGGGTGAAATATGACACTATCTAATTGGAAGAGTTCAAAGGTGAAGTCCTGACAAAAATCTTGCTCAGAAGACCTCAAAGAGATGGAGAAAGAGTTGGCCACCAATTTGATTACTAAATTCAGAACATGGAAGGGGAGGTCAAATCAAATCACAGAATCACAGGGAGATCCTTACTCATGAGACTGGAAATGGCCATTATGCAAATTCTTACTCTACTCCTACTTCACATTCTTTTGAGACCTGCTTCCTTTCTTCTCTTTCCTTCTCTTTTCCCCTTAATCATACTATTTCTGTCTTGCATTGTCCTTTGTTACATTCTTGTATTTTATTCTTTTATTTTAGCCCACATTTATGTGCTCCTCCCCAGCAATCTCAATTTATTTTTCTCAGTATATTCATGGTGCTCAAAGGGTCTTGCCATTTTCCCTGCCATCATTTGTCTGCATATAAATGTTGCCAGCCAAAGAGATAGTCCTCATCCTTGGGCAATTCTCTCAGGAGTTCATTTCACCTCCTTTCTTGCTTCCCTTAGCCTTCTAACTTTCTTGTTAATCCCCAGACTTCCCTTTTCCATTCCCTATGCAAGGAGTGTTCACATTCTCTGAACACTGAGTAGAATCCATAATCGTGTGCTGTGTTCCTTGAGTCTGTTCTGCCAGATCTTAACATTGAAATATCCTCATTCTGCCCAGAAATGCCAGGTTAGGACTTATGGATTTGGGATATATGCTGAATGGATCCTTTTCCTAGCTCATACACACACTGATGAGCCTGACCACCAGAAAGCACTAGATATACCCATGAAGGGTTGAGGTTTCTTCCTCTGATAGCATCAGCTTCAGCCCCAGTTCTAGTGTGTTCTCATTATTAATTACCAATCACAATTAATGCCTCCTTCTCCAGTGTTAGTGCCCCAAGGTCATTTAGTCAATTCACTTTTATTTACTGAGGAGAAGATATAAAGAACTTATAAAAAACTTATAACTTATAAAACATTTTCCCATAATGCCCGAGGGTACACTTGCCCCTAGACCAACTCCATCCCTGGGGAGATGGGGCACAACCTTAAAACCTCATCCTACCAACTTTGCTTTCAAAAAAACAGCATAGTTAATAGGTGAATTGCTTTCCTCACTTTTGACTGCCTTTGATTCACAGTCATGCTGGGTCAAGCAAGTCATTCAGGGTTCCCTCCATGCCAAATTCAACTGTCTGGAAAACCAAGACTGGACATTTCCTCCTGGACCCCTGGTTACTTGCTCCCCTTTTTTTCACCTTAAATTTATTTACAACATTCTTTTCTTTTTACATTTTGAGTTCTAGATTCTCTCCTTCTATACCACCTCTGCCTCACACACTAAGAAGGCAGGCATTTATGATATCAATTATACATGTAAAATTATGCAAAATATATTTCTATATAAGTCATGATCAAAAAGCAAGAAAATTAAACTTCAGTTTGCATTCAGAGTTCATCAATTCTCTCTCTGGAAGTGGGTGTCACTTTTTTCCTCATGAGTCCTTTGGAGTTGTCTTGGATCATTGTATTGATTTGACTAGCGAGATCTTTCACAGTTGATCATCACTACAACATTGCTCTTACTGTGTATGGTGATCTCCTGGTTCTCCTTACCTCATTTTGCATCAGTTCATATAGGAACTGCCATGTATTTTCTTCAGGTCAGTTCTTGCATAATCACAAACTCAATCACAAACATATGCCACAACTTTTTCAGCCATTGCCCAAGTGATAAAAATCCCCATAATTCCCATGCTTTGCCACCACAAAAAGAACTGTTACAAATATTTTTGTATGTGTATGTCCTTTTCCTTTTATCTTTTTGGGGTACAGATCTAGTAGTGGTATTGCTAAAAGGTGTGCAGTTTTTTATGCCCTTTGGGCATAGTTACAGATTATTTTGGAGAATGGATAGACCAGTTCACTACTCTACCAGCTGTTCATTAATGGACCTATTTTCCCTCATTCCCTCCAGTATTTGTCATTTCTGATAGATGTGAAGTGATACCCCAGGGCTGTTTTAATTTGCCTTTCTCTAGTCAGTAGTGATTTAGAGCATTTTTTCCATATGACTTTGATTTCTTCTTCTAAAAACTATGCCTGCTCATATCCTTTAACCATTCATCAACTGAGTAATGGTTCTTATTTTCATAAATATAACTCAGTTGCCTATATATTTGAGCAATGAGGCTTTTATTAGAGAAATTTGCTGTAAAATTTTTACATTGCTTCATTGTCTGTAGTACCTGTTAGCAAAATGTAGTTTCTCTAATTATCTCTTATAATTAAATCTACTTTTGCCTTTGCTTTGTCTGAGATTTTGAGTGTTACTCCTACCTTTTTGCTTCAGCTGACACATAATAGAATCTGCTCCCACCCTTTATTTTGACTCTGTGTATGTTTCTGTTTCAAGTCTATCTCTTATAAACAACATATTGTTGGATTCTGATTCTGATCCATTCTGCTATCAGCTTCTGTTTTATGGATAGTTCATCCCATTCAAATTCAGTTATGATTACTATGTATTTCTCTCCACCCCCATCTTCTTCTGTGTATTCTATCACTTTTTGTCCTGTCCCTCCTCGTAAATCTGTTTTTGAATACTATCTCCCTTAATCTTGCCTCTTCTAAACCCAAATTGAGGGGATGTTCATCATTTGGAGAATGGTTAAATAAATTGTGGCATATGAGCGTGATGAGTGCGTGTACTTGTGTGTGTACTCTTCCTTCTTTAAGCCAATGCCAAAGAGAGCATTACCTCCCACCTCACCTCCCATATTCTTCTCCACTATAAAAGTTCTTCCTTGCATTTCTCAGTTACCTGAGAAAATTTTCCCCATTCTGCTTCTTTTCTCCCATCTCCCAGTGCATCCTTCTTTCTGGCCTCTACATTTTTTTTGAGATAATCCACTCAGATCCATGCCCTCTGGCTCTGTCAACTCCTTGGAACTGCCCTAACAATGATTAAGTTCTTAGGATCTACATGTATCATCTTCCCATATATGAATGTAAATAGTTGCATTATTGAGTCCCTTCTGATAACTCTTTCATGTTTACTGTTTAAACTTCTGCTGAATCTTGTTTGTTATAAATAAAAATTAATCTGGAGGCTTATTACTGGATTTATAGGCATGCTGGTGCTGGGATTCCAGGGGACCCAGACATCAGACCATTAAACACGCCACATGTCTCTATGTATTCTCTGTTCCACCTCTGGGGTGCCATGAAATGAAGGTATTTTATTTCATTCATATGTGAATGTCAAATTTTCTCTTCAGCAGTGGTCATTTTTTATCCTTATTAAGGATTATACTCAATTTTTCTCGGTAGGCTATTCTTGGTTATAATTCGGGTTCCTTTGCCTTCTGGAATATCATAATTCCAAGTTCTCTTCTTTTCATATGGAAGTTCTTAAATCTTGTGTGATCCTCACTCTGGCTCTAAGATATTTGAACTATTTCTTTCTGGGTGTTTGCCATATTTTCTCTTTGACCTAGATGCTTCTGAATTTGTCAATAATAACCGTGGGAATTTTCAATTTGGGATCTCTTTCAGGAGGCAATTGAAGAAGTTTTCCTTTAAAATTTCTCAAAATATGATGTCTAAGCTCTTTTTCTGAGCATGGCTTTCAGGTAGTCCTGTCGTTCACCCTTTTCAGTCATGTCCAATTCTTTGTGACCCCATTTGTGATTTTCATGGCCAACTAACTACCTTAGGTAGACCAATAATTATTAAATTATCTCTCCTAGATCTATTTTACTGGTCAGTTAGTTTTCCAATGAGATATCGTGTGTGCGCTCACACACGTGCACACACACAAACACACACACACCCTAATATACAAATTGCCTGGCATCAAAGCCGATAGATAGAACATCACATCATTCAGTCCTGTTGTAAGAATAATAAGATCCTAAATTAAGACCTTGAAGAAATCCTAGGGCTTCTTTAGTAAATCCCCCTAATTTATTCATGAGAAAACCAACACTCAAACAAGTACAAGGACTTGCCCAAGTTCATCCAGCAACAAAGTAGAAATGTGAAGCCCAGGACTTCTGACTCTTGATCCAGCATTCTGTCCCCTCATAGCACATTCCACAAAGGTATGCTATCGTGAAATTCAGTAAGTATTATCATTTCAGCATGTTCAGAAGATGAGAAATCAGAGGACATGGATTCATACCCTGGTTATGCCAATTATCACCTTAGCCAAGACCATTGACCTCCATGTGCTTCAGTTTCTTCATCTGCCAAATGAAGGTATTGGACCAAATGATCTCTGACCCTAAATCTATCATCCCAAACCCTAAAGGGGAGATCCTGCCAAGAGGAGAGATGGGGTTGAGGAGGGCAATTATATAGTAAGACATTGTGTGGAGGGAATTTACACACAATTCCTGGGGTTACACATGAGATGTTACATCCCTGAATAGGCTCCATACTCTAAACCTGAACTGGACATGACTCTGAATTTGAATCAGATGCAAAAAAGGGGATTAAAGGGGTGAACAGGGAAGTGTTCGCTCTGTCTCTGGCATCTGGGAAAGAAATTTGTTGCTGGGGTTGCTGCTGGAAGCACGTACTTAAGAGCTAGATTAGACTACTTTGTCTTTCTACCTATTTCTCATTTTTTACTTGTCTAAGTAATTCTAATAAACTTTATTAAAATTCTAAAGACCAGACTAATTTTACTATTATATCTTTGCCTTGAAAAGCAAAGAAAATCATTTGGCTGATAAATTTTTATTGTCTTGTTTTAACAGAATTTTAAAAGTTCTTCAATATGACTTTAAGACAAAGATTCAGTTCAAAAACTCTTCTAGGGAGAAGCTTGCCCTTCAATTCATCTATCTAGTATACTCTTAAGCAATCTGTTGCTTTTTTTCTGTTCTTTTGAACTTGACAGACATTAACAAACTTGAACCTTTCTATATATAAACAACAGAAAAGAAAATTGTAAATGGATCCATAATTCTTTTAGGCACAGCTTGTTTTCTAAAACTATATAGGTAGTTCAACATGTCAGTTCTACACTTGTCTGTGGTTTTTTATGTCTTCTTCTAAACTTCCTTCTGTTCTCTTTTGCATTCAAGAAACATTTCATTGGTGCTTTTTTTTTCTTCTTTCAATTTTTGGCCTCACTGTCCCCGCCTCAGTTTTTAAAAAATCTCTCATATCAAATAAGCATAATCAAGCAAGCCAAATTCACTTATTGGCTATGTCAGAAAATGTATGTTCTATTCCCTCCTAATCCATTACTTCTCAGGAAGTAGAAAGCATACTTCTTTAGTCTTCTGGAGTTCGATTGATCATTCCATAGATCAGTATTCTTAAGTCTTCTGTGTTGTTTTCCTTCACAACAAATATAAATTCTTTTCCTGGTTTTGCTTACTTTACTTTGTATGAGTTCATGTAAGTCTTCTCAGATACTGATTCTATCCCTTTTGTTATTTATCTGGTCATATAATTATTTTTCCTCTCCCCCATTTTCTTCTCAATTAATCAAAGAGACTGCCATTTCAACTCTCCTTCAACTAGTCCTGTTCATTAGATTTTTAATTCCATTTTTGAGCCCCTCTCCAAAAAGGATTTCTCTCATTCTCTTCATCATCCGCCTTTTTTTTTTTTGAGACTTGTCATCACAAATTCCAGTTTTCCTATTCTGCCTTAGTCTTCTTCTTCCTTAGGTCTTTGGGAATTTCATTCTTTCCTTTTCCTCTTTTTTTCCAATTTATTTTCAAACTCCTTCCCTTTGATCCCCTTTGTATCTCAAAGAGTCTCAGCCTCCTCCCATACTTGGTAATTCATAGTTGACCAGCTTGGCCTCAGGTGATTTTTGGGTTGTCAGAACTGGCTCCAGCTAGATGGTATGCTCTTTACCTCAGTCTTGGTGGATTGCTACACAGCCCCCCCACCATATGTACATTGTCCCAGCCTGGTATCCTCTTGCACCTTCTGTTCCTTAGTTTTCTGTCCCAGCACCAATTGAATTGCCACACTGGTGCTATGGGGTTGTCTGCCCCAGCACCAGCAATTCAAAACTTTGTTGTATTGGTGCTATAAGGTTGCCCGCTTGCCTTGGCACAAGTGGTTCAGAGAGCTTCTAGCTGGTGCTACAGAGATGTCCAGCACTGGCAGTTCAGAGCTTTGCAGCATTGGTACTATGGGGTTGTGGCCACTAGCCATCAGTCAAAACCTGTGGAAACTTCTACATCCTGGTGCCTGAAGTCAGGAAGTCTTGAGTTCAAATTCAGCCTCAGACTATTAATTGTGACTTCTTTCCAATGGCACTAGAAGGAAGGATGAGGTGCCAGAGTGTTGGTATGGGTTTTGTTGTAAGGCCATCCTTGCTAGTGGGAGGTTGGGGAGGGATGCTGAGTGAACTCGAGGTTAGTGAGCAGTAATTCATGGGTTTGGGTTTTTTTAACCTTCGTTTGGATTCTGGATGACCTTGACCATGGAAATAGCTAAAGTTGCTTTATCTTTAACTCCTCATTTGTTTTGAAGAGGTTTGAGAGTTTAAGAGTTTAAGGGGATCAGAGAATATGCCTCGCACCCCACCTCACTACTGACATGACCCAGAAATCTGCTACTTAGCCTTTTAACAAAGAAAAGAATCAGAGCTATAAGAAATGGACTTCATATGTCTTTAGTCTGTTATTTGTGGGGGTTTGGAAGTTATTTGTAATAAATGTATAAGATCTTACCTGTAGCCTTTTTCTGATATAATAACCTTCTAGATAAATTCTAGCCTGATAAATTTGACTATGATGGCTCACTGTAAAGCTGCTTAAAGCTCCCGCAAGAGCAGGACTTTGATGAGAGTGACTCGCTTCAACCAAAGTGGAGCAGAGAAGAGAGGTAGAGAAAGGAACCTCCCGTTTCCATAATGGATGCAATGTCTCTTGACTTTATAGACATTCAGAAAAGTTCATATGCAAGTAAGGCCATCAGTGTCTGTAGATATTAAATATCTGTCTCTGAAATGGAATTTAGTTAAAACCTGCAGTTTGCTTTATTGTATTTTGAACTCTTTAAGACATTTGCATCCATCCAGTGGCCATGACTTGCCTGGGCTGGCAGAGAAAAGGTACCTGGAATCCCTTTACTGATTCCTCCCCACCCCTCATCCTCCCAGTCTTTGGGTTGTCTCCTAAGAGCCTTGTTCTAATCTTCCTTTAAAAGGGTATTTCTTAAAAGAAGTGATTTCCTCCTCTGCCAGACACTTCTACAGGAAGAAGAGAGGAAGGGGGAACTTTGATCTTCAGGTAATCTCTTGAAGTTTGATCTGGTGATTGAATACTTTGTTTCCATATTCTTGATCATTTGCCACAAAGGCATCTAAATATTAGGTCAAATAAGACAAATACTTTCAAGGAAAATTCAGACCAAAGTTTGATTTTTGTTTAACATCCCAAGAAAAAGCTATAAAATTGCTCTTTTATGTAGCAAATTGTTTCCAACCTGCTGGGGGCGAAGAGGGAAAGCCTTGTAGGTATCTTAACTCCACAGAAGAGGATCATAGGCTTGGCAAGATCACAAGCATCCTTTTAAACTGCAAATGAAGTATCAGCAACTCTCTTTGAAACCATTACTGATGTTCCTTTTAGGGAAGAGTGGAGATGTCTGATCCCCAGAGCGCTAGCCATTTACCAACCAATGCGGCCAGCTCCCATTGCCTTACAACGCCCCCAGGAAGGATACCATGATTATTCGGTCTCTTTTGCCTTGTGCATCAATGGAAACAAATGGGCCATTTGGTTAGATGCTGGTTAAGAAGAAACTCCGTCAATCCGTGCCATCGCAGTTGCAGGTATCAAAGTGTTGTGGAAACACTGGCAGCCACCAGCTGGGCAGCCCCAGAGCCCCTCTGCCAGCTTCCTAATGTATCTTCCCAACTCCTTTCCCCACCATCCTTCCATCTCCCCGGCGCATGGAGCATCAGGAAGAGAAAGGCTTTCAGCGGAGTGTTCCGAAGGCCCAAGTGCTACAGGAAGCTTTTACGGCCCACTAAAGCTGTCAGAATATCCTGAATATAGGAATAGAGTCACCATGTATCACAGGTGAAAACTGGAGTCAGGCCAGTCGTCCCAGCCTCATCGCCAGGAGTTGTGAGAAGCACCGTGGCATTCTAGCTCCCAACTCCGTGGGCGAAGGCCAATTTCCACCAATTTCTCAACCTCGGATAACCTAGCAGAAGTCACAGGCCACCCTGTGGCAATGGAGGTCCCCAAGTAGAATTGTCGATAAGAGAATTGTGATGGCCGAGGGACAGATGCTTCCTAGCTTTAAAGGCATGAAGGCATTCTAGCCTTCCTGTGCAATTCGGCTATTATCTTATTTATGCATTTAAAAAAGTTTAATCTGAGAAAGGATCCATGGACTTCCCCAGATTACCAAGGGGTGGGGGGGGGGGGAGGGCCATGACTCCCAAAGCTCGAGAACTTTATTCCTGCTTTCTTACGTGGTAACCAGTGAGCCATTTTACTGGGTACTGTGCCATCTGAGACAGAGTGTTCCATCTGAGCAGGAGACGTCTGGGCCAGGCGCAGTATTGTGCATAGAAGAGGTTCTTTCTTAACTGTTCCTTGAGTCCCACCATAGTCTCCTAGAGCAGGATTCTCCCTCCTGTACTTCCCACCATCGAAGGACCTGTTTTAAACAGTCACTTTGCCTTTTAGCGCTGTGCAGAAAGAAGTGACTCTCATCTGTGGCCTTTTTTCTGACTAGGTTCATGAGTTTTGTTTTGTTTGTTTTTAAACCCTTACCTTCCGTCTTGGAGTCAGTACTGGGTATTGGCTCCAAGGCAGAAGAGTGGTGAGGGCTAGGCCATGGGGGTCAAGTGACTTGCCCAGGGTCACACAGCTGGGAAGTGTCTGCGGCCAGATTTGAACCCAGGACCTCCTGTCTCTAGGCCTGGCTCTCAATCCACTGAGTCACCCAGCTGCCCCCACTAGGTTCATTTTTGCATTTAAATTATTAATGAAGTTTTGAAGGTGGATGAAGTCACCTGTTTCCAGGGAACACCCTGTCTGTGGTGGTTGTACTCTAAATACCAAATAATGAGGTAATGCACTCATCAAAAAATGTCTGCAGAATCACAGTCTCCTCCGAAACCTGGGCCGGACTATTTTTTCAGGAAGGTAATAAAGCTACCTTGAATTTCTTACTCAAATGGGTCATACAGGAAAGTGTTTGGCAAGGCAGAGGTCTCAGTGCATCAGGACCTAAAATCGCTACTTAGCGACAGTTCCGTGTAAGTGACGGTTTCTATCAGATGCCGGCTCAATTTAACAAGCAGTTATTGAATCCGTACTGTATGCCAAGACACAGGGTAGGTGGCGTAGTGGATGTAGTGCCAGGCCTACAGTCAGAAAGACTTGAGTTCAAATCTTATTTTAGATACATACCAGCTGTGTGACCCTGGGCAAGTCACATAACCCTGTTGGCCGCCGTTTCCTCATCTGTGAAATGATCTGGAGAAGGAAATGGAAACCACTCCAGTATCTTTGCCAAGAAAACCCCAAATAGAATCAGGAAGGGTCGGATACAAATGAATAAACAACATGTACCACAACAGCTTGGACCACAAAGACAAAAACAAAACAGCGCCGGCCCCCAAAGAACTTACAGGGCGTGATCATTTTTGGAGACACGGGTCTTCTGGCTCAGCCTTTCTTTACCAGTGTCCTGATTTAAGCACGGCCAGAGAAAGAGTGAGGAGAGAGAGACATTGGTAGAATTCTGTGCCGAAACCTAGCAGGGGCCTCCCTGTAGTGACCAAGTTATTAGTGCATCACTTCAGGGGAATTCACCTCCCAAGAAAACACAGCTATGCAAATCGGGAAAGAACCCACACATTCCACCAGGAAAATGCTTTGTCAGAAGTGTAGGTGGGGAAGGAGGGTACTCTGGGCTATCAGAACAGAAAGAAAGGGAAAAAAAGAGTCACATTCTGAAGAAAGACATCACTGTCTAATGTGGGAATGCAGCTTAACGTGTCTCGGCAAGCCCTGGACGGCCCCAAAAAGTAATAAAAAGGTATCCTGAAGCCTGGAACCAAAAGCTGCACCAGCTGGACTCCCATTTTACAAGCTGTTTCACACTGACTTAACCCAGTCTACCTGTAAGACCCTTTCATTCTTTCTCTGTGGGACAGCGATTCAGAGCTGTGTCTCCATGGCAATTGTCAAATTAAGGACAGAAAGTCCCTGTGGATTTAGTGGTGTTGAGACTACTCCTTCGGGAGACAGGATTTGGACATCTGCTCCATTCTCTCTCCCCACCGCCCCCTTCTCTTTGGGAAGGGAGAGAGAATGGAGAAGCTCCAAATAGGAAGGAATTCTTTGTAGTCAGGCGCCCGTGGGTGTCAGCAAATTGGGGGTGAGAGCAAAGCTCAAATTCCCCTCCCTCTGGAAGCCTCAAAAGCAGACTCGTCCCTTGCTACCTATATCTGTAGGCTTGCCCAGAGGTCCTGGGTAGAAATCGAGGAGGGTGGCAGGAGCCGAGACGGTAGCTCTTTGAAAGCCCGGCTGGGAATTCCCCCTCTTCCATCTCCCAGCATTCTTTTCTTCTCAGCTCACTTCCTTCCTTCATCCAAAGAACGTCTAGCTATGGACTGGATTCAAAAGACACTCAATCAATGACTACCAAGACCCCCTTGTAACTGACTGAAAAGTTTCTCGTTGGAACATGCTGTCGCTGGTCTATGCGACTTCTGCTTCTGCCCACCTCGCTCGCTCATCAGAATGTGAGGAGACGGCAGGAAGGGCAGTCTGTGTTACAAAGAACATCACTTCTCTGGGTCTCAGTTTCCTCACTTGTTAAATAGATCATTGGACCGGCTAGGAGAGCACTGGGCAGGAAGTCAGGAAGACTCATTTTCCTGAGATACTTAGTAGCTGTGTGACTTGTCCCTGTTGGCCTCAGTTTCTTCATCTATAAAATGAGTTCAAGAAGGAAATGGCAAACTAATTCAGTATCTTTGCCAAGAAGACCCCAAATGGGGTCACGAAGCGTCAAATAGGACCAAAATAACTGACCAACAAGGAATTCTCAAGGTTGCTTCCAACTCTATAAGACTTTGCTTCTATTCTGGAGGCATCTTATCTTGTGGCGCCCCAGATACGGCAGACCTCCTACACCGGAAATGCCGCTGTTCCTCCCATCAGTGAGCCCAGGCTTTCTCCGTGATGGTGGGACCATGTTGTTTGACACCTTGCCAGGCCCTACACAAAGCAGGGATTTTTTATAAACATTTACTGAATTCAGTTATGCATGTGGATCCCCAAACCCCAGTTTCCAGGAGAGAATATGAGCTTTCTTCACTTTACCAACCCTTTTCTGCTCTTCCTCATGGCACCCAGACCTCTTTCCAATGAAGCAGTCTATCCCCACCCTTCTCATCTCATCTTACTCTTGTGCATGGCTCTCCATAAAGCCTCCACCAAGGATCCACCCCTTGTGCTGGAGGCCTTCCTGTGGTTCCGGGTATCTGTGGAGCCCATGGCTGCCTCTGTAGTCTCTCTAGGACGGGCCTGCTTTCTCTTCCTGTTCCACAAGGCTATCATGACGAATGCAGCCAAAGTAGGTTACTGATGAATTCAGTTCAACTCAACATTTATGGAGCATCACTTCAGGATGTGCAGAGGTACTGAAGTTTTGAACTCTACATGGAGTTCATAGTAAGAAAAAATATAATGCAATCAGATAACTAGCATATAAAATAATATTGGGAGGGGGCCGCTGGGTAGCTCAGTGGATAGAGAGCCAGGCCTTGAGATGGAAGGTCCTGGGTTCAAATCTGGCCTCAGACACTCCCTAGCTGGGTGACCCTAAGCAAGTCACTTAACCCCCTTGCCAAGCCCTTACCACTCTTCTGCCTTGGAACCAATACACAGGGATTCTAAGGTGGAAGGTGAGGGCTTAAACAAATGCATAGTGTCTAGGAGATGTGGTCACTGCTGTGTGAATTCCTAGGGAGAAGGGGCAGCTAAGTGGACACTTCCTAGCTGGGTGACCCTGGGCAAGTCACTTAACCCCCATTGCCTAACCCTTACCCTTCTTCTGCCTTGGAGCTAATACACAGTACTGATTCTGAGATCTAAAGTCAAGATTAAAAACAAACTGCAGCCACTCCAAAAAGTCTCCCTGCTTACCTTAGCTTCCTCCTGTCTATACTTCTGCTGCTCTCTCTGGCCTTGTTATTAACTCAAGTCTAGCCCATTCATGGACTAGAAAGAACAAAAGTTAAGACTCAGAATGCTGTCCCCATTGGCCATCTGGAAGTCAGAAGCTCTCCTATTAGACATCTCTTTGGATTAATGCCAGAAGTAGGGGGAGGCAGGGTGTCGGGGTTCTGGTTGTTGCCTGTAACTCTTGAGTGGAGGCCCTTTCTCTGGCAGACAAGTGCCAAGCTGGGGGCGGGGGGAGCGTCCTGTCTAATGAAGCATTTCTGTGGAGGACCCCAGAAGAGAGCGCCAATGAGGATGGGCAGTGTTGAGGAGAGAGAGAGGCTGGCCAGAGGGAGCACAGAAACCAGCCTCACTGCCCACAGAGTCCTGCCCAGGGCTAGCCCTGAAGCTTGAGAAAGTTTGCCTTCCCCAAGCCTTTGCTGTTGCTGAGGGATTCACACAGAAGCCTGGTAAGATGGTGAAGTGCCATGGTGACTCCCTCCCCACCAACTACTGCCCCATCTCCCTCCTTCCCACCTAACCTCCGGGCTGTGCCCTATATCTTGCCCGAGTGACTCCCTGGGGCAATGAGCCAACCTGACCTTTTTTTAATATCTTTAACCTGCACTGGGAACTGACTGTACAGACATGCCCCCCATAGACAGTTTCTTAATTTAACAAGACATGGCCAATTGGGAATAGGTCGCAGGTTAAATGGCCACTGCTAATTATCAGGCACAGTTGTCTACTCATAAAGAAAACATGGCTAGAGAGCCGCCCTAGGGAAATGTGGGAAGTGGGCACACCCCATTTCTTCCCTTTTTCTCCTTTCCCCAGTGCATCCCTTGGCTGCCTAGGACCCCAGACACGGTCTCCTGCCTGGGTCTGCCCTCCGGGGAAGCAAGCCCACCATGTGTCAGACCTTCGCTGGCCTTCCAGACCCCTTCCTTACCAATTTATACTCAGTCCTACTCCCTCGGGGCTCTCTCTTTTAACCTTCAGTGCCTTAAACCAAAGACTTTCCTGATTCTGGAGCCAGCCAGTAGAGATGGATATTTTTGGACTGGGACTCCCTCTCAAGGCCCATCTAATAACAGCCTGCATTTTTATATAGCGCATTCCCTGCACACACACACCCCCACCGGCCCCAATAGCGCTATAAAAGGAGACACAAGTACTCAATACTCCAACACATTTGTGGGGTTCCCACCCTAAGATGGACATTGCAACTCTCCATCATGGACTCCCAGAAACTCACCACAGAAGGTTCACGCTTTGCCATGGGGCCTTATCAGTTCTCCTCACATAAGGAGGTCATGCATTATCCCCATTTGACAAATGAGGAAACTGAGCTTTGGGGAGGATAAATGACTCACTCGCTCAGTCACACAGCTGCCAAGTGTGAGAGCCAGAAGTGAATCTCTAGTCTTCTGAAGTACCTAGTAAGACTACCTTCCTTACAGCAGCCAGCTTGACTTTGTTGACCCATAGGGATAGGCACTTCACGTTAGCATTTATTTCTTGTATTGGAAAAAAAATGAAAGGCTTCGGGGTACAAACATATTGAAATATAACTGGTATTACAAAAGCAGCAACACAAATGAAGGTAAATCCTTAGAATCAAAGGAAAGCATCGTGGCTGTAAAGGTGATCTCATTTCTGCTCCTTCTCCCTCTCTTCATTCCAGTGTCCGGAATTATTCATCTTAATTATTAACTATTTATCCTGAAAATAGCCAGTTTTGTATATATTTGTTTGCTTGTTGACACCTCCCACGGCCCCCATTAGATTGTGAGTTCCTTGAGGTCAGGGAGCATCTTTTCCCGCTTTTTGTATCTCCAGAGATTAGCACAGTTCCTGGCATAGTCTTTATTTATCCACTGAATGACCTTTGCATACCCTCCATTGGACAGGACCAACTGTGAAAAATAAGTCTTATTCCTTCAGTGTTGTTGTTACTATTGTTTAAAGAGAGAAAGGGAAATTGCCAGATCTGGGAGCACAAATATGGGGGTGGGGTGGAGCCCTGCAGGACCAGAGGCAAGATGTTGACATCTTGTTTTATGACCTTGGAAATGCATCCTTTTCCTTCCCTCATCTCCCTTTTTCAGTTGCAGCAGGAAGCAAATAGGGGCCTGATATCCAGAGACATGTGTCTTCCTTGCCCTTCCATAGTTATGCAGACCACATTTTCCCAGGCTTCTAATTCTGTAGATTATCCCGTGCTCAATCGAGGTGCTGCTCTTTCCCCCTTGTCAGTATGAAATATCAGGTACTTGACTTTGTCCTGAAGTGGAACAAGGCATCATCATTCCAGTCCTTATCTTATTCTCTGTCAACATCCTATTGCCCTTCTCCTCAGGACAAAGAACTTTTGAGTTTGGAATCCTGGTATCTTATTTATACATACACACGGATAAATATATACACATGTATATGTAATCTGCACAAATGTTTCATATCTGGTCCCTCTGATAATAATAGCCTGCATTTCAAACGCACATATATACATAAACATATATATTTATATACCCATATATGTCTGTACATGTAGAATATTCTATAAGGCCCTCCAAGCATAATAGCTTGCTTTTCCTACCCAGAGGCATGCATGAGCCCATATTTTCCCCTTTTCCTTGATTTACAAATAGTCTCTATGTTGAGAGTCCCAGCCTGTCTATTCTTGGTTTGGCTAACTTGTTTATGAGAACTGATAGAATCACGCTATGCCCATGACGAGAAAGGATTTGTCCTATCCCACTATCATGATCCATCATTACCTTATGTCATTTTAACCTTAGCTTTGAACCCTTCCATCTGTGTACTTGTAGCATAGAACCTCAATGGTGTATGCTTTCATCCCTGCCTCAAATTGTGATTGATAAAGAATAGGAAAGCACCAGATTCACATTGACAGGTACAGAGGTCTACCTCAGAGGCTAGCAGCCCAGGTCTGTAAGAGAACAGACATGTAGGCAGTAACTGAAATGCTGGAGAGAGAGAGAGGACCATCGAGTCATCAAACCAGGAGTCTCCCTCAGCCATGAAGACAACAAGGCATCTCAATGGCTTGCTTCCACAGAGTTTAGTTCTACTAAGAGGCTCAGAGAAATGCTGATGCAGCCTTGTGGGGAGTACTGTCTTGGTATTTCCAGACTTGTCTGAACTTTATAAGATAGTTCAGAAATCAGTGGTGATAAGGTATTAAGAATCCCTTCTGTGTCCTCCAGAGCATTATGTCTGCCCACACAGGAGTCAGAGCTGATGTTTGTTTGCAGCATAGTTCAGTCCCTCTCACATGAAAGTCAAGAATTAGGACTCTTTCTGCTTCCAGAATCCATATTTCATAAAGCAAATCCAGCAAGAACAATTGTAACAATAGTCAAGAAGAAGCCTAGCATGGTGGTGAGAGCACTGGCTTTGACGGCCTGCCCCTGACAGTATTGGTCATGTTCCTCATCATGGACAAATCATCAATTCTCCCAGTGCCCCTGGAAGACTCTTGAAGATGACAATACTTACAGCCAGCACTTATGTCATGCCTTAAGATATGTAAAGTGTATCAGCCAGTCAACAAACATTTATAAAGCACTTATAGTGTTCCAGGGCCTATGCTAAAAGCTGGAGATACAAAGAAATGCAAAATACTGCCTTGTAATTTTAAATTTTCCTTTATCTTTGCTCTAAAGAGCTGATGATTTCATTCACGTAAACAAATGATTCTTGCATCAGCTTGTGAATTAATGACTGCTCATAAATCTAATTCATTATGTCATTCAGTGCTCCCTACTGCCAGTACCTATCAGTGCTTTTCTTGAAGAAAATAGTCATAAAGTACAAACATGAGATTGTATGACATAAAAGACACAGTGTTGGACTTGGAGCCCAAGACTTAGGCTCATTTACTCAGTCACTTCTTAGACTTTTTTTTTTAATCCTTACCTTCTATCTTAGAATCAAAACTAAGTATCAGATCCAAAGCAGAAGAACAATTGGGGGTTACATGACTTGCCACCCAGCTAGTAAGTGTCTGAGACCAGATCTGAACCCCAGGCCTGTCTCCAGGCCTGGCTCTCAATCCAGAGCCACCTCACTGCCCTGCCCTTTCCTAGACTTTTGACTCTAAGTAATTTCATCTCTGTGGCCTCAGTTTTCTCAAATGTAATAAAATATTATCTTTCTCAGGGTTGAAAAATAAATAAAGTATCTCACAAACCTTAGAACACTATATAAATCTAAACTATACTTGGAGTTCAGAGTAATCTGTAAGCCTTCTATCTCTTCCATTTCTTGATCCCAAATCATACTTTCCAGCATAGTTGCCTATTTTTGAAGTTCACATTTATTTGGAGTTCTTCTAAAGGATCTAGGAGGAAAAAAATTGAATCAGTTGATATCTCCTAATATTGCGCTTAAATCCTATTAAGATTACTGTAGCCCTTCTTCCTAACCTCCCCTCTCTCATCACACATCAAACTCACTGATTGTTATAAAGGTGCCTTTGCTTAATGAGGCTTGTTGAGTTAAAAAAGTAGCCTTTTCAGAATCAGTGAGATCACCTGAATCCCCTTCTCAGTTAGCCTTGTGTCACATGGTCCAAGAAAATTGAGATTTGAAAACTCATTTTTGTAAAGTTATCAAAATTAACACATTCTAGAAATTTGCAGTTTTTCATCTGGTTCTGCCATTTTAGAAATCAAAGTCTAAAAATTTGTCTCGGATCAATTTAATACAGAAAATTCACATTTTGTTTATTTTGCATTTTTAAATCTAATTCTATCTTTCTGTCTTTCTAAATGGCTCTCTAAATGGTTTTTGCCTGATTATTATTTTTTTAATCTGAAAAGTTTTGTTTCTAAAATGTGAGTCAGGAATTATACTCATTTCTTTCTTGCTTGCTCCCAACTTGTTTAAATATTATAGATTTCATCCCAGAACAATGTGTTTCAAACTTTTTTGTCCTTTGAAACCAATTTCCTTTTCCTTCCTTCTCCCCCTCCCCCATCTTGCCTCTATATCAGTTGAGAAAGAAGAATGAGACATGATCATCTTAACTTTGTTTTGTTCGAGAAGCTGAGAAGTGGGAGGACTGGTGGAACAGGAAGAAAGGAGAGGAGGGAATGAGGTCATGATGTTAATGGAAGAGCTAGAGATCATATTGTGGGTAGTTGTTAAGGGCAATAGAAGCTTGTTTTACCTGCCTTCATAAAGGAGAGTTAGGCATGGAAGACATGCAGAGGCTTTCTTTCAATATTTTAGCTCTCCGAAATTGGATTGAACTGCTTCAGTCGGGAGTAGGGTCCCCATCTAAGGACGGATAATTTTCCCCATAAATATTCTCATCTTCAGGTCCTTCTACCAATCCTCTCAGGATGTGGTTTTGAATCCCTTTCACTATCCCGGCTACCCTCTTCTATGTGAGCTTGTCAATGCCCTTTCCCACAAAGATCAATAAATGTTTGTAAAATTGAATTAAAATATAATAACCAGAACCAAACAGAGAACATTAGATATGACTTAACTAGATTTAATATACACCAGGGCTACAACCTCTCTCCTTCCATGGTTCATCCTTCCACTCGTTCAACCTAAAATTGCATTATCATTTTAGCTATGTCCCTTATACTAACATATTAGGTTAAAGTCCACTCAAACCCCCATGTCTTTCTCACATAAATTCTTGGCTGGCCTTATCTTCCCTATCAGATATTTGTATCACTGATTTTTTTTTATCTAAATTAAAGAATTTACATTTATCAATAAATTCTATTTCCTCAATTTGGGCCATCAAGATTTCCTTTGGAATTGTTAACTCTCTCCCTTCCTGTCTTCTGGATATTTTTTAAATGGAAGGGAACTGCTAAGAGGACCATTTCAGGTCATCCATGGCCATCATTCAGAAAATGATCAAAATGTTGACCTAAGTACTCTGCTAGAGATTACGTAGGTAGTTAGGTAGCATAGAAGATAAGAGTTCTGGGTTTGGAGTCAAGAAGATCTGATTTCAAATTTGGCCTCAGACACTTACTTACTAGGTGATATTAGTCAAGTCACTTAACCTCTCTCTACCTCGGTTTTCTCGTCTGTAAGAATAGAGATAATAATAACACCTTTCCTCTCAGAGTTGTTGTCAGGATCAAATGAGATTATAATTTTAAAGCAGCTAGTACAATGCCTGGCATATTGTAAGCACTCTATACAAGTTAGCTATTACCATTATTATTATAGATCAGTAGCCCACTGATATTGATCTATTAATCAAAAAATTTTAAGCCCAGTAATTCAGTTAATTCTTAGTATGTTCAGTTATGCTATTATCCAGCCCCAAGGGCACAGTACTTTTCGTAATTTTTCTGTATCCCTAAAGGATGATTGCTGGCTCATGTAGCTATGGTTTCAAAATGGTTCTTCACAAAGACCAAGCAATTCTGATCCAGACGCCCATCCACAAAATGCTCAATACCTACAGCACTCTGGAAGGGGCACCTTAGACTTGCATTATATAGTAATATGTCATACACAACAATTAGAGTCTTCTTTAGCACATCCTCTTCTTTGGCTCCATGGACCTGCCACCATCATTGCTGTCTTCTTAAGCATTCTGAGTGGTGTCCTCCTACGGTACATGCTATAGGGGTCTACTACCTGCACCAAATATCTCAAGTGGTTTGTTGCTTCCTCTGGGAGACACTCACCTGGACCCTCTGGCCAATTAAGAATTCTTTTCCTGGACATAGTTATTATGGCAAGTTGGCTAGAAGAGGCAAGAGCAGACTTCCCAAACTAGCAGTTTTATTCAACATTCTGAACCCACTGGATATAATGATTACAAATGGCTGCAACGATGAACACCTTTGGGGTAATGGGAGTCTCTGTACTGCCCTGAAGACAGCTGAGAGCACTGGAAATTTTAAAATGAAGGAAGGACAAGCCAGGGTGCTCATTTTAGTGAGCCTGTGAGGTTAAAAGTAAGATCCATTAAGCCCTCTACGCCATTTCCAGGGATCGTACAGCAATGTACATTTAGTTTAGGAACAGAGGATCTTACAGGAGTGAGGAAGAAAAGGAGCAAGAAAGGAAGAAAGGGAAGAACAAGCCTCCGAACAAAAGCAAATGAGCACAAGGTCATTCACTCATTTATTCAACAAATGTGTCACATGTGTTAGGAGAGACATCAGAGAGTCCCTGCCCTCCTGGAGCTTGCATGGCAAAGGCTATGGCCCATATACAAATAACTAAGGAAAAATAATTTAATGCATTTCAATTCTATTTCACAAACATTTATTAAATGCCCAGCGTTTGTAGAACTCTATTGGGGCAGCTCAGTGCACCAGGCCTGGAGACAATATAACATCAGCTCAAATCCTGCCTTAGATACTTAGACACAAGTTGTGTGACCCTAGGCAAGTGGCTTAACTCTGGCACAGGGAGACTTTTGACAGGTGAAGGTATATAAAAGGGGAAAATGGGTTTCATAACTGACTGGAGTACAAAGACTGCAAAATAAATAGCTCATGCCACCTCAGCAAGACATTACAAAAAGAACACTGGCTTTGCAGTCAGACCATCCAGGCACTACAACAGATGAATTGTGGGACGCTGAGCAAGTCATTTCCCTCAAGTATCTTTTTCCTCATTTAAAAAATGAAGGTGTTGGGCTCGATTGAGGATCATTAAAATTTTTTGTTTTAGAGACCCTTTTTGTAGCCTGGGGAAGACTATAGCCCCCCGTCCCAAAATAATGAGGGTTTGTTGCCTAATGGGACAAAATACTGACTTTCTCTTAGAAGTTAGTGAAAATAAAGATGTATTTTTCCCATCCAAGGCCACGACCCCCCTGAGATATAGCTGTTGATCACTTGAGGTTCCATGGAGCCCAGGTGAAGACTCCCTGGGAAGAGGATCTCTAGAGCCCCTTGCCCTTCCAGATGGTAGGCGAAGTACAGAGAACAGCGTGGGAGAGATGAGCCAGCGTCTGTTGGACTTCTTCTGCATCTCCAATGACTCCGTCCAGCCCAGCAAACATCTGTGTCAACACACATAAAGACAAAGGCTGTCTGTCTGTCTGCGCTGTGTGTCTAGGCCTAGACAGAAGGCCATCCAGTCATGTTTTAGTCTGTGTCCTTGCCTGGCCCCAGCGAAAGGTTTGTGCCGCCAGGAGGTCCAGCCCCTGGGAAGAACTCGACAGCGGCAGGTGGCAGACGCAGGTGGGACCCAGTGGGCCCATCAGAACCATCTGCAGTCTAGTCTGGCTGCTAATACAGAAAGGAGATGGCGTGTCTCCGAAAGCTACTGGTTAGAACTTGCTTTGAACTAACAGTAAACATCCTCATCATGAAAAACAAAGCCCTACAGCCCGCCCAGCTGAAGACAAAGTAGACATTAGGAGAACAAAATAGAGGGCCTGGATGGGGAGGCTCAGTTCTGGAAATGGAAATTCTCTGAAGTCGATTTGTTGTCATGGTTACCTGCTTGTTTTTACATGCATTGAGGAGATCTGAAGGCCACGGAGTTGAAGTAATCCTGCCGTGTACGAGCTCCATGTCTGCACCGACACGCGCCCGAGAGCACCTGGAACCCCTCAGCCAGCCGTCGGCAGTTTCGTCTCTTTTTTTAGTCTAGCTGGGCTGCCCATACCTGTTGGGAAGAATTAATGGTGGGAGAAGCATAACATTGGCCCGGCTGCCTATCACCGCACGCGTACGAGGGCCTTAGACACACACCTCGGTGCCCAAGTAGACGAGCCCCGACGAAGCCTCCCCCCAGAGACAGACAGTGAACAAATGAGCCCACCAGGAAGACTCACGAGGTTCCCCAATCTAAGGATGGACGTCCAGAAGCCACCGCGTAGAATGATGATACATCATTTTTTTCCACACGGCAGAGCTGCAGACACGCAGCACCTCTGTCAAATGGGGTGACTGGGTGGGAGACTTTTTAACGGCCTTTTCTGCTTTAAAAGTGATTCTGTGCCACAGGGCAGCTCAGTTTTACAGAAAGTCCAGACCGAGGTGGTTCCTGCCGCTGTGTGCTTGTGGACAGGGACGCTGTCCTTGGGGAGCAGACAGGGCTTCGGGCTTAAAGCCATCCTCTTCCTGCCGTGCCCTGGGCCTCGAGGACTGTGTAAAGAGGAGCCTTTTCGTGCCTCGCCTTTCCAGGAGAGAATTCTCTGGGAGCGCTGCCCCCCTTTAAAGCAGTGACCTCACTTGCTACTAACCCATATACCCACTTTTGAACAACAGAGTTCAATCCAAGCTTCCTATGTGGGTGACTCAACAAACATCTGGGAGAGGCACTAGGGGTGAATGAGGCACCGCGTGCCGTGCGCTCCTCAGAGATCTGCGCTGGCGCAGCCAGTAGAGAGGGAGGAACAAGGAAGCTGGAAAACGTGTCTGTCTGACTTTCAACTGATTTGAAAAAGAAATTATCTTGCAATGAAACAATTCCATTTAATGCACTAAACATTTGATAAGCATCTACTATATTGAAGGCACTGTGCTAGGCACTACAATGAAGACAAAAACGAGATAATCTGCAGGGAGCTTCCACTTCATAGGAGCATGGGGATGGCAGAGGGGCATATCATGTGTGCCCAGATGAATGCATGCCTTCTATAGGGTCATTTGAAGAGGGAAAAAGAAATCACTTGTGGGGGATCAAGGAACGTTTCACAAAGGAGGCGGCATCCGGACTGGGTAAAAAGAGGTGTAGAGTGTACCTTCTGGCCCATTCCTTGGAACCAAGCGGCCACATCTGCCTTTTGGTCTTCTAGTGTCTCTCAACTGCCATTGGCTCAAGCCCCCCCATCCTAGCTGCTTCCTCTTCCCTTCATTGTTAGGCACCATCTACAAGGGCCTCGATTCTGTTGAACCCCCGAAAATCAATGAGCTTTTCCAAGGGAATATTGACTTCAAAGATATAAAGTCCAGTGCTTTCCCCTTCAGAGGCATGCTCTCCTCTACACCATCTCTTCAGAAAGGAGGACCAATTTAGCTCCGTTCCTACCTAGCATCCGTCCCACCACGTTCATGGCCGACATTTCTGCAGACCAGCATCAAAGGTCACTACATGCCACTTTGTGCTCCTCAGGACACAGATACTGTGCTGACTCTGGAACCCTGGCATGCTGAGGCTGCTGGTGGGGGCTCCCCTCCCCTCACTAGTGAACGCTGAGGCAAAGAGGAGGCTGCTGCAGCTTCCTGGCCCTGTGAAGGATCTTCCCCAGGCGGTCAGCCCACCAGAATCCATTAACAACATCCGCATCTCTCCAGTGTGCTTCCTAGTCTCGTGTCATGACTTTCCCAAAGGCAAGAAGCAAGTTTCCTGGGGAGGCCGTGCCATGAAGAGGCTCTGCCCAAGTGCCCGACAGTCCAGAGAGCCAGAAGACCCGAGGAGGAGACGACGTGTGTTAATGATGGCAGCAGGACTTGGAATGCCAAGTTCTAAGAACAGTGAAGATAAGTTGGTGGAAACCTAGAGTGCATGAAGGGAAATCCAGTGAAATAAGGCTGGAAAGATCAGCGAAGAACCTGAAATGACCTGTGGAGGAATTCGTGTTTGATTGTAAAGTGAAGGGGAAACACTGAGCCTTTTTGAGCAGTGGAGTGACACAAATGCGAACATTGGGAAGATGGTTTGGGCAGTTAAATGCATGGAAGAAGGATTGGAGAGGGGTAAGAGCAGGAGGAACACCATGCTTATGGCTTCATGAATGGTCTTATATGTGTTGGGGGTTCATCAGGCTGTGGGAGGAGAGAAGAGATCCGGTACAAATGTGGAGGCAGGACTGACAGGACTTGGCAGCTGCCCAAAGGATGGCTTAAAGTTTCCAACCCCGGGTGACTCGGAAGAAAATGGTGCCCTCAGAATAAGAAATAAGGACATTTGGAGGAGGGGACGGGGGACATGTGGTTGGAATATGTCGAGCTGGAGTTACTGTCAGGATTTCAGGGGGAGATAACCCACAACCCATCAATCAGTTGGCAACATGGGGCTAGAATTCTGGCAAGAGATCTGGGATCTCTAAATTGAAGCTTTACCTTATTGCAAAATGAAGCTGAACTTTCTCCACTTGGCTAAATAGAAACTAACTGATTACTAGTAACATTATTATTAATTATAAGGCAGCAACAGTAGGTTTAAATTCCTTACTGGTGGCTCATACTGTTCATTTCAAGATCGTTACCGTATGACAATACTGTAATGCCTTCTGGTTTTATAATGAGTCACAAAAAGTTCTCCAAATGTCACTTGGCTATAAATTAAATATTAACTCATTCAGGACTCTAAGAATAGTTTTCTCTGCTTCTATGTAGTTAGAGATGCTCGTATACCATCTTGGTCCCAGAGAACACACTTCCCTCCTCTTAGTAGAGAGAAGTTGGTGCATGATGGGTATCTGAGGTTGTCAGAAGCAATAATTTGTCCATCTAGTTTGTTTAATGATTTTTCTTTTTTCACAAGGGAGGGTTAAATGGAATGGGTGGTATAGCATATCAGTAAATGACTCTGGAATTAAAAAAAAAAAGACATTAAGAACCCTTTTAAAAAGAAAAACAACCCTTACCTTTCATCTTGGAATCAATATTCTGTTTTGGTTCCAAAGTAAAAGAATGATAAGTAAGGGCTAGGTAAAGTGGGATAAGTGACTTAGCCAGAATCACATAGCTAAGACATATCAGAGGCCACATTTGAACCCAGGATCTCCTGTCTCTAAGTCTGGCTCTCAATCCACTGAGTCTCCTCACCACCAACCCCAGAAACGATTTTTTTTTTTAATGAAGACATTCAGAAACCTACTCTGAAACTGATTATTAGCTCCAAAGAAATATAAATGTAGTGATTCTAACTTCATCCAAGTATTAGCATAAAGAGTTTGAACTTTGAGAACCAGAATATTATAGGTATTCAGTAAAAGAAAAATCCCATTATCTTGCAGATAGAGTAGGATGTTCTTCCCTAGAAGATGGATTTCCATCTCTTTTCAGATCCCTCAGTAGGGTGGGAGGAAACTAGACCCTCCAGGGGGTGAGAGAGTAATTCACTTCTCTGGTTCACTAATTTCAAAGCCACTTGAAAATGTTTAAATCCCCAAGCTGTGACTAATTGTGGAAAACAGTTTGGTTTCACAGCACAGAAGAACTTAGTACAAATTCAGAGCCTCATCTTTTCATAAAGGACTTAAACCAAATTTTGTGTTCTATCATCCTAAGAATCAAATCAAAAAGCATAAATTTTCTTAAAACCACATCTCGGAACTCATGAAATTCATTAGATCTGAAATAAAATCTTTTCTGTGACTTTTCCATCTTCTTGGGTTTCCTCCCCTCACCTTAGTGTGTTTGCTATTACCCCTCTTATTAGCTGAGTAAGTCTCTATTTTAAGAAGTAATAGTCTTTACAAATTAGTTATGCTGTCCTTTATAACTCATCTTAACTAAACAGAACCAATAAACAGACGACATCTAATATGCAGTTGTTAGCTTCCTGAAAAAAATCATTTTCAAATTCTTATTGAATTGCCATGAATATATAACTAAACTGAGATTTCCGTATATGTTTAGTTAAAGGAAGAGTTCCTGATGATGTCATTAAACATGTGCTTGTTGTCCCCAAAGTAAACCAACATTCGGTGAAAGTTTTTCCCAAATATTCTGAAGCCACTTCATAAAGATATTGGGTGGAGGGGGTTTGTACAATTGTCAGAAGAGAAGATTCGATCCGTGAGCATCTGCTTATCTGAATATTTATCAGAATAAACTGACGGTATATTTAGGAGTGTTCTTCCTGTGTCCTTATCAGTTATCTTACAGTGAGACAGGTTTGCCTCCAGAAGCCTAGATGCAGATTAAATTGTTTGTGTGTATGGCTTGGGTCAGCATTGGATAGATGACTCTCAGAAAGGAATGTGGTCTTTCTGGCTCTGTGTTTGGGCTATAATTCTTAAAATCACCCAGAAAATGTCATCACTTCCTTTTGGTTAAAGATATTGGCTATGCGAGCAAAACCTCATAGTTCTGATTATTTGTTCTATTCCCATAAAAGTCTTCCTACAAAGATTTCAAGATGTCAGACTCTCAAAGTCTCTGTTGATCAAGTTATAGGGTCTCTGTCTCTGTCTGTCTGTCTGTCTCTCTTTGTGTCTCCCTCTTCCTTTCTTTCCTCTCCCTTCCTCCCTTTCCCTCTCTCCTCTTGATGACTTCAAAGAACTGGCAAATGTTATTGCTGAGTCACTGTAAATGACCTTTGAAAGATCATAAAGAATGGGAAAAGCACTATAAGATTTAAGAGGAAGAAATGTTCTGATTTTTAGAAACTGAAGAAATTGGGGTCTGAAAATTATAGCAGTGAGCTTACCTAGGATTCCAGGTAAAATTCTAGAATTTGCCAAAGGGATGATTAGTCTAGAAAAGGAAACTGAGATCAGAAAGAGCCAGCAAGGCTTCATCAAGAATAGGTCATGCCAAACTAATATCATTTGTTCTTTTCTTTTCAGGGTTAAGAGATTGATAAATCAAAGAAATGCTGGAGATGTAGTTTATGTAGATTTCAGCAAAGCATTGAGCAAGACTTCCTGTACTATTCTCGTTAACAGAATGGAGAAGTGGCATACCTATCTTCCTAGCTAGATTTAGATTTGGTTTGTTCAACAACAAACTAGATGTCTCTAGTGGAGTGCCCCAGGGAATCTAGACAATCAGTGATATGGACAAAGGCATAGATGGCATACTTATCAAATTTTCAGATGACATAAAGCCAGTCTGTTGTATGACAGAGTCAGAATCTAAAAAATCTTGACAGGCTAGAATTTGGTGATGAATCTAAGAAGCTGAAACTTATTAGAAATGTGGGATATCACCTTCCCAAGAACAAGATAAGGAAGGAAGGAAGGAAGGAAGGAAGGAAGGAAGGAAGGAAGGAAGGAAGGAAGGAAGGAAGGAAGGAAGGAAGGAAGAAAGGAAGGAAGGAAGGAAGGGAGGGAGGGAGGGAGGGAGGGAGGAAGAAGGAAGGAAGGAAGGAAGGAAGGAAGGAAGGAAGGAAGGAAGGAAGGAAGGAAGGAAGGAAGGAAGGAAGGAAGGAAGGAAGGAAGGAAGGAAGGAAGGAAGGGAGGAAGGGAGGGAGGGAGGGAGGGCGGGACAGACTACTAGATGATTTTTCTGTCATCTGCCCTAGTTAAATTAAATCTGTTATACAGTGTTCACTTGTGAGTGCTATAATATAAGAAGGACTTTACAGAACAGGAGAGCATCCAAAGATGGGTAGCTAGGTTGAAGAAGGGCTTTGAAACTGATTGAAAGAGCTAGGGATGTTTAGCTAGAAGAAGGGAAGGCTTAGGAAGAGAATTAGAGAATATTTAGCCTAGAGAAGACATAACTTTTTTCAGGTATTTGAAGGTAATGTAGCAGAAAAATCATATTTGTCTGCCTGGCCTCAAAAGGCAGTTCTAGCATTATAAGTGGAAGTTTCAAGAGGCAGATTTCAGTTCTGGGTAAGGGAAAACAATAGGGTGATCCAGAAGTAGAATGGACTGCCCTGGCAAGTTTTTCAAGCAAAGACTGGAGTATGAATTGTCAGATGCATTATAAAAGAGGTTTCTGTTCAGTAAGAAGTTGTGCATTATGACCTTCTTACTTCTTCCATCTTTGATGGTTTCTGGCACTGTGAGCTGTGCAGGCATTGGAGGCATCTTGATAAAAGCAGGAGAAAGAACAGCCAGAGTTTGCAAGATGTTTTTCTACAGCAAACTAGACCAGTAGTCACAGTTGACTGAAAGATGGCTGTGAGATGCTTAAGACTTAACTAAGCATATATGGACAGTGGGAGAGGGAAGAATCAAAGTGGCCTGGACTTGCCACACTAGGTGACTTGGAAGACTGGAAGTAAATAAAGAAGTTTGGAGAAGAGTAGGTATAGGGGATGGAGACAATGACTTCCATTTTGGACATAATGAATCTGAAATGTCTAAACAACTAGTTTTATAGATGGCAATGCAGAACTAGAGTTCAAGAAAGAGTTTTAGAGCTAGATATAGACTTGGAAACCATCTGCATGGAGATAAAAGTTGATGAGATCGCCAGGAAAAGGTATAAAGATAGAGGTTTTTCCAGGACAGAGGCTTAGGGGACATCTACACTTATACCATGGAGTATATGAAGATGACTGAGAAAAAGCAGTGAGACATGAAGGAGAACCAAGTGAGCAGTGTCTTGAGAGTCAATAGAAGAAAAAATGTCCAAGGGAAGATGATAGTCAATGTTATCAAAAACTTCAGAGTGCAAATCCTATAGGAAATGGTTCCTGATTTTTGGAGTACACCTTCAAGATGACTGTGCTGCCAAACTTCAGACATAATTGAACTACTGCTGGCATTTATAAATGGCAGCCCTCTGAACTCATCAAGTTGGGTGTAATTTCAGAACAAATTTAACATTGGCTCTTTATATATATATATATATATATATATATATATATATTTTTTTTTTTTTTAAACCCCTACCTTCTGTCTTGGAGCCAATACTGTGTATTGGCTCCAAGGCAGAAGAGTGGTAAGGGCTAGGCAATGGGGGTCAAGTGACTTGCCCAGGGTCACACAGCTGGGAAGTGTCTGAGGCCAGATTTGAACCTAGGACCTCCCATCTCTAGGCCTGGCTCTCAATCCACTGAGCTACCCAGCTGCCCCCAACATCTGGCTTTTTAAAGTGCAAATCTATGCAGAAATCACACCTGCATTAGTTGAACTGAAAGTTGGTCACCTTCACACTCAAAGAGATGGGTTAGAATTCATACAGAGGTGCAAGCTAATTCAGATACGAGGCAGAGTACACAGTGTGGCTTAATTACCCTTGTGACCTTCCCATCAACTTGACTGACTGGTTGAGAAATGCTCAGCCTCTTATGTGAACCAGGGAGAACATAAACTAGACCAGATCACTGATAAAGTGAATAGAGCTGGTACATCTGAGCACTGGGTCATTTGCAGCTAGCACTGACCCCTTACATAATGAATTTCTGTCCTCCTTTTGGATGTCCTATGTAGAACTGATGAATTCAAGTGGTGTTCCATTTGTACATTCATTCAGCAAACATTTATTGCATGTCTGCTAACTTGTAGGGAACTTGCTGACAAATACAGCTAAGGAAATAAACAAGATTTAAACTTAAAATGAAAAAATCAGTACCAGAACCAAAGAAATATCCCTAAGCCATTTTTCCCAGACAGTACTGAAAATGAATTCACTTTATTGGGAACCAAAAAATGTTAGGCTTCAATGAGTCTTCTACATAATATTTATGTTGACTCTTTAGTGTATCTGTGATCTCCACTATGGTTATTTCTACTCCCAGCCTTTACCCAGTTGTAGTTGGCAACTGGCCTTCTCATCCTGCAGGGTTCTTATCCAAGTCTTTCCATAAATGTCCATAGAGGGTTTCCCTCTTTTCAGATTCTTAAGGATACTAGTACAACCCTTAGGCTGCCCACGTGCATAAGACCACTTCTTTGTCAGGTCATACATATCTGTTAACACTGCTTCTTGTACAACTCATCTCAGTAATACGTTGGGCTCTGCTTAAACCTGCTATGTGTCTGGTTTGGGTTTTTTTTTTTCCAATCAGCAAAAATCTCTCTTTTCTTCCCCTACTCTAACTTTCCCCAGTTGAGAACAAAAGAAAAACATCATTGCTATTTCAAGCATGTGTAGGCTAGCAAAACAAATTTCTGTACTGGCTGTATTCAAATATACACAGAGACACTCTGAGTCCTCACTCGCTTTCTGAAGAGATGGGTGGTGTGTTTCATCATACATCCTCTGGAATCATGGTTGGTCATTTTGCCAATCAGAGTTCCCAAGTCTTTCAAGGTTGTATGTCTTTCCCATATTGTCATTGTATAAATTGTTCTCTTGATTCGTTTGCTTAGTTCATACAAGTCTTCCCAATTTCTCTAAATTCAATGTGCTTCATTATTTCTTACAGCACAATTGTGTTCCATCACGTTATACCAAAATTTGTTCAGCCATTCCCCAACTGATGGGCAATCCCTTCAAATTCTCATTCTTTGCAACCTCAAAAAGAGCTCTAGATATTTCTATACATCCTTAGGTAGAATTTGTTTTACTTCAGATTAATTCCTCCTTTAATCTATCCTCACTCTAATTTCCCTTTTCACCTTCTCCTTTTTCCAGAGGGAAAATTTTATCTTCTGAGTGAAATGTATTTCAATACCCAGGTTCTGTGTATGTATTTTTTTCCTCCTTTGATCAGTTCAAATGAGAGTGAGATTCAAGTGTCAGCTCCCTTGCCCCCCTCCCATACCCCCTCCTCTGTATCTGTATAAATGTCTACTTTTATATCTTGGCTATATGATCATTTCCCCTTATCTTCCTTTCCTTTTCTCTCCCTAGTATATCCTTCTTCCCCTTTCTTTCCATTTTTCATTTATCAAGATATAACAGAACCCCCTCCCAGGCTTCCTTGTTTAATTAGTCCCTTTATGGCACCAGATGATGGTAGGGTTCAGCGGGAACACATGTATTATCTGCCTATATTTGCATGTAAGCATGCAAATCATTTAGTCTCTTATGATTGTTCATTTGTATTTGCCTTTTTATGTTTCTATGTAACTCCTCGGTTTGAACTTCAGATTTTTTTTTTACACAGCTCTGGTCTTTTCATCAGGAATGCTTTGAAGTCCTCTATTTTTATTATTTTTATTAAAGCTCCCTTTCCCCCTATTTATATAAAGTTTTCTGAATAAGTTATTCTTGGATATAAACCTGTATGTGTGAATTTTAAAAGTCTCCATCTTGGTCTAGCACCCAAAAATTGTGCACACCCACACTACACGGGCATGTGCTAGTCAATGACAAATCAGAAATAACTAACTGCCCACCTGGGCTGTCCTAAGCCAAGCTAGAGCCAACCATTGGATTTTGTGAGACACAGGAAGTGAGGTAGGGAACAGCCTCTAGAATTCGCTCACTTCCTGTGGGGAGAGGGGGGACGCCAGTTGGTGTTAGGAGGAGTTGGTGTTAGGAGCTTGGAGAGGGAGGACGCCCGCAGACAGCTTTCCTTCAGATCGGTCACGTGAGTTAAGGACTGATTCTTTCCACCTGGGCCTTTGGGCCTAAAACTCCCCCTGCCTTGGTCAGAGGTTGAGTAGCCTCTTTCCCTTTTCTCTTCTCTCCTTCTCTCCCTAACCTTTTCCCCACTCCCAGTGTGATTAAACCTCCATAAACCTCATTCTGACTTGAGTGTTTCATTTTAGGAATTTCATAAGTAAATTCCTTGGCGGCCATTGTTAAATATTATATAAATCTTGTAGCCACATTTGTAACCATTACTATATTATAACCTTCTCCCAGAAGCCTTAAATTTCCCCATTACATATGATAATGAAGACTAAATCCTGAGTGAGCTTGACCACCTCCTTAGTTCTTGAACTCTTTCCTTCTTATTGCTTACCATATATATATATATATATATATTTAACCTGGAAGTTTGGGCTATACTTTTGGATTTGGGTTATAATGTTTTTAGGAGTTTCAATTTGGAGTTTTCTTTGAAGAGATGATCAGAGGATTCTTTCTATTTCCACTTTGTCCACTGAACCTATGATATCTGGGCAGTTCTAAGATTTCTTGAAATAGGTTGTTTGATTTTTTTTTAATATAGCATTCAGATAGTTCAGTGATTGTTAATTTTTTATTGTGTTTTCTAAATCAATTGTTTTCACTGAGATACCTTACATTTTCTTCCAATGTTTTTAGTCTTTTGACTTTGCTTTAATATTTCTTGTTGTCTCATGGAGCCATTAGTTTCTATTTAATCCATTCTAATTTTCAGAGAGTTTCCTGGATTTTATACTTTTTGTGCCAACCTGTTCATTCCTTTTCCAATTCTTTCTACTATTTCTCTCATTTCTGGTTGAATATGTGCTCAAACTGTGTTTTTCTTTGAGGCTTTGATTGTAGATATTTTGGAATCATTCTCTTCTGAGTTTCTGTCTTCAGTATCCCTGTCATCATAAAAAGCTTTCTATTGTGGGATTCTTTTTTTGTTTGCTAATTCTTATAGCTTGCTTTTTTATTTGGAGCTTGATGTTAGGGCAGGGCTTTTGTATACTTCTAGAGAAAAGGTTTAGGTTGTTCCAGTTGCTGCTTTCTTTGGGTATGGAATAATGTATTATTCTAAGATCTCAGTGACAGCTTAGGTGGGAACCTGCAAGCTTCCAGTGTTCCCAAAGTGCTCTTATCCAGGCAAAAGCTTCATTGCTGTCCTCCTCCCTCACCCCTCCACCAGTCTGAGTTCCTCAAGTGTCTGACCTGACTTTAGATCTGAACAGCAGTAGATGATGCTGAACTTGGTTGCTGTCAGCCAGCTAGAAGCTCTACTGCTTCAAAGGGACAGAACTCTAGGCTTCCTTTTGGTCTGGGAGTCTGGTTGTTAAGATTAAAATTCTCTGAAGACTGTGTATTAATTTATAATTATTGTTAGTAAAGATGAGAAAAAAAAAACCATGATCACCTGACCACCCTAATTCCTTGCCACTTACATGCTGCACTGCTTCAGCTTGTCCCATAAGTGGCTGTTCCACAAGTCAGTGCATGCCAAGCATTAAATGCTCCAGAGAAGAGAGAGTGTCCAGCCCAAGAGAGCATTTCCTCTGTCCCCTCTTATAAAGCCTGTTTTCCCACTCCTCCTGGGACTCTGACTTCTTGTCATGCCACCTATGAGGAGGGTGTAGAGTTCTGCCAGCTCCCTTCCATATTCCAGGATGCCATCAGATAACCACACAGTTCTTAGTCAAACGGTGGTGCTGATGCCAATCCAAAATTGGTTTTCAGGCAGAATAAGGAGGCATAATTTATACACATTATCCTGATTATTCATTTATAGGTTTCCAGTTGAATTAGAAGTTGGAACTGAGACTCTGCTTTGCTCCTGTGGATCTGAGCAACACTATTTGCTCTTGGACTTGTTTCTCCTTCCTTACAATGTCTAGTCAATAGAGTCTCCCTACCCTGGAATACCACTCTTGGGCACTGATCTGGATCTAGGACTCAGAACTAGGTAGTAGGAAATAGAGCTTCCTGATCCCTCATTATCTGACCTCTCTATGCCAAACTGAGCGGTATTTTTTCTTGGATTTTCCCATCAAGATTTGAACTGGCACATTCTAGATCTGGGTAGATGAGGTTTTGGGGGGTCGAAGAAAGCTTACTGTGCTGCTTCCTATTTCTCTGCTATCGTGGGTCCACTTAGCCCACACGTCTTTCCAGGGAATGCCCATTAGGTCACCTTCACTTCTGTTCTCTCTATTCTTCTGAAATTGTTGTCTTATTACTCATAGCCATGTATAGCTTCCCGAAGGGGGGCGGTAATGTGAAAATTAAATTCAGGCCTACAAACGTTTGTTTATCATGTTCCATATGTGAGGTGTGGAGGATAGCCCCTAGCCTCAAGAAATCTGTACTATGCTGGGGGTGAGTGTGAGGACGAGGGGGTTTGGGGGCGAGGAAAGGTTTGGGATCATTAAAATGCTCCCCAGCTTCCCAACTGGGATATAGCTTTACCTCTCTCCCACTCATTTTGGCTTTACCTGGATGCTCTCCTGTGGTGTCTTTTCATGCGACAAGTACTCCAGCGTTCTGCCCATCCAGCTGAAGGGACAGTGTAAATCTTGAAATTTCTCAGACTTGTGAATGTTAAAAATTTCCACATTGGGGAATTCTCCCATTTTTGACAATGAGAACTCTACTTGGATCAGAAATGGGAGGACCTCTACTCCACCCATACTTAAGGACTGCTTTAGGGGAAAAAACTCCTTGCTAAACAATGAGGGTACTTGGGCCCATACTTATAATGAGGCAAAAAGTTCTTTAAGCCATGCCTATTTTTAGAAGTAATACAAAGGGATGCTAAGTACCTATAAAGGTCAGGCAACTTGCAAACTTGCCAGGAGCAAAGAGGTGAAAACTTATTCAGAAGTTTTTTCTGGTTCAAACTTACTAAAAGGATTAGTCTACTCAGCTGTGAATTCAGAATGGGCTGTCCCTTGGAAAACGTCTACTGTGATTGGTAGATGGAAGAACTTAGGGGAGGTGACATAGGAGAAAAACCCCCTATATAAGAAAAAGCAGAATCTCTTGAAGGACAATCCTTTTGGAGGATCACTTGAAGAGAGGCTCTGGAGAAGGAAAGCTCGTGGAGGACAATCTCTAAGGAGGTCTGGCTGGAGCTCCTCTGAGGGGACTCTGTCCCTCTGGAGGCTCTTGAGAGAGGCCCTTTGAAACAGTCTCTGGCTGGAAGGCTCTTTGAGGAGGACTCTGGCTGGAACTCTCTCTGAGGAGACTCTGTCACTAGAATCCTTGCTTAGACAGACCTTGTGGTGAGTGATAAAAGACTGACTGACTGATCTCTCTCTCTTAAGACTCAGGTCTAGGCCATGTTGGCTTAAGGCCCTTCATACTTATTTCCTTTTTCTCTCTTTCTCTCTTTTCTTTAATTCCTCATTGTATTATTAATTAAATTCTCTATAAAACCCAGTTGACTTGGCTATATTCATAATTGGGAATATTTCCCTAGCGACCACCTCATATTTGATTTAAAACCAAGACACTATAGTGAAACATATTTTCTGTGGTCACAATTTACTCACCCACTCTTATATCTACTATAATTTTTAGCTTCCACTATTTTACTCACTACAGTTTACAACCTCAACCATTTTAACTCTTTTAATCTACCATAGTTTATGGCAGACAACTATTTTAAATATAAGTTTATGGCATCCACTCTTTTAATTATAACAACAGTTTCCTTTCACTGGCTTCTCCCCAAGTGAGCTGCCAGAGGCTCTCGGAGGAGACCTTGTTCCGTTCCAGGGTTCAGTGCAGTCAGTACAGTGTCATCCCCCAGCAGGAGCTTCCAGACCACCAGAACTCTCCATCTTTGGCAAACAGCTCTTCTCTGTGGCAATCCCCTCTGTGCCAATGGTGAGCCCCTACTGGAAGCCTCGCCTTACTCCGAGGATCAGTAAATAAAAGATGTTTGTCATGGAAATGGTGTGCCACTGAGACCACAGGAGCAGGCATTGGGCTGGGGGCAAGAGCAGGGTGAAGGGCTACTTCTCATAGACCGAGTCAAATACTTTGTTAGTCAACAAACAGTAAACACGGGGAGCCCTTTTGTTCTTTACATCTCATCCAATGATGTGACTTGCTGCAGGTTTTCTCTTTTCAGCCCAGCACCCTGGAGGCCCTTCTCAAGAAACAGACCATCTTCCTCAAGATTCAATGAGATAAAAAGGAGAGACATAGGCTGGTCCCGGTTGCCTTTGGGGGGGAGGGGGAGGAGTGCCAGCTTGTGATTATTTCCATTCTTTCCAAACCTTTATCACTTGATGTGGCTTAAAAATTGGTCTCTGAATGCCTTAAATATTGTATAACCATCATGGAAACTCATTTCAGAAACATTTTGTCGTTAGAACATATTCTATTGTATATCTTTTTATATTTATTTCATTTGATTCTCACTGCAACCTTGTGAAAGTATTACCATATTTATTTTACAGATAAAGAAACTGAGGCTGAGCGAGGCTGTAACTAACTGGCCCAGGGTTGGGAATCTCAGCCCGATCCTCTGATTCTGAAGCGATGCTCTTTCTCTGTCTTGCTTTCGTTTTCATTAGATCAAAGTGGAAGCATTTTGTACACTTACAACCCCCTAACAAAGAGGTCATCAGTATAGTTTTCGTCCTCGTGATCACATCTTTGGTGGCGGATAGGCCAGAGGTCTGCTGGGTCTGCTCGGTTCCGCCAGTTCTCTGGGGAGGATGAACACGCCCATTTTTTTTTATCGATGGGAAGTAGAGACTAGGATACTCCCGGGAAGACCCTCTCGCTTCTCCCTTTGTCGGGCCTCGAGGGAGGGAGGCAGAGCTGGGAAGCGGCCTGCGATCCTGGAGTTCGCCCAGCTCAAAGTGCAGGCCGCAGAACCAGGGACCAGGCCCGCTGCCTCCGGCTTCCTTTGACTTTCCTGGGCTTCCCGTGGCTGGCGGACATGTGTCCGGCTGTGCCTCGTCCAGGGTCCGAGGCCCCCAACGGCCTTTCCTCACTTGCCCCATCCAGTCCGGGGCTCCGTGCCTTCTCTCTCCCGTGGAAGGAGCTCGGACCTAAAGGGATCCCAGGCCTTCAAGGCCCGGGCCGAGGCGGAGCCCGAGCCGCAGGCTCCTCCCGAGCTCGGCCTGCCTCCCTCGCCCCGTTCTCTCCTCTGCCCTCTCTGCCTTGTCAGGCCTCCTGGGAGAGCAGCAGAACGGCGCCCGGGAGCCTGTCCAGCTCACACGGGTCAATAAGAATCCACAGGTGGTGTCAGACGCCGGGCCAGCTTTGGGGGACACGCAGAGACCGCTCTTGGCGCCTAGGGGCCCGAGGGCCGGCTTCCCTCGGCCCTGGAGGCGGGGCTTCCTTACGCGGACTTCCGGCGCTCCCTGGCCTGAGAGGGGTTTGCAGGGCACCCCCAGGCCCTGGAGCAGGCCGGCAGCCTCGAGGCTATTCACAGACCTCGGAATTCTTTTCCAGGCATAAGCGTCTCGGAGCGTGCCTGCTGCCAGGACTTGCCCCCCCAAACCCCCTTCTGAAAACGCTTTCTTTCCCTTCCAGATCACTTCAAACGAGAAACACTTGGAGAGCCTGAAGAAGGACGGAGCTATTCTGATCCACATGCTGGAGGCCATCGCCCCGCCCAACAGGTGAGGCCCCTCGGGCTCTCCGGACTTTCCAGGAGCCTCCCCCCCCCCCCCTCTCAGGTTGCACTTTAATCTTGGGGGGGGGGAAGAGGGGGCCTGGGGGGGGAGCTGACTGGAATCTGGAGTGCCGCACGCCCCGCCCTCTCCCAGGGGCTCAGCTTGCTTTTGTGGCCACAAGTGGGGTGCATGTGAGGGCACGACGGCCTGCTGGGACCCCTTCTAGGCCTCCACAAGCTGCCCGAGCCCCCTGAGCAAGTTGAGCATGTTGGGAAGGGGGGGGCGCATTTCTACGTTCCTGCTACCTTGGCGGAGCATCTTCACTGGCCTCCCGCCCCATCACAGCCCGCTCGGGTCACAACATCTCAGATCATGGGATCTTGGGGAGGGGGAGCACCAGGGAAGACAGAGCTGCTGGGGGGCCCCTTCCTAACCTACCCAGCCTGAAACGTCTGCAGTGATGAAGCCGACTCTGAAGGAGCATTTCCGCCTGGAAGCCTCCGGGACCCCCAGGACGTTCCAGGGGCAGCTGGGGGGCTCAGTGGATGGAGAGTCAGGCGGGCCCAGGTTCATATCTGGCCTCAGACACTTCCCAGCTGTGTGACCCTGGGCAAGTCACGGGACCCCCATGGCCTAGCCCTTCACTCTTCTGCCTCAGAACCAATATACGGTACTGATTCTAAGATGGAAAGTAAGGATTTTTTTTAAAAAGGAAGTTCCCGCTTCCCCCATCTGCCCTGGCCCCTTGGCACACACCCCGCATCCCCCGAGTCGTATCCGTATCCGGAGTGCCCGATCTAAGCTGTCTCCCTTTCCCAATGGCCGTCCCCACGTAAGGCGTCCTTTAGCACTTCAGTGCCCCGGCGGAGGAGGCGCGGGAGGAGAGAGCACATAAAGGGGGGGGGGGGACGTCTGGAGGGTTTGCTGCTGTTTTTTCTGAGGCTCTCGGAGGCCCGGGCAGGAGCCTGGAAAGGTCAGGGGAGCCGCCCGGCTCATTCATCTACCATTTCTCGGCCTTGGCCCAAGGCGGCCCCATGCGGAGCCTCCCGCCCTTTGGTGGCGGCTCTCGGAGAGCCCCAGGCCTGTACCCGCTCCTCCAGAGGCCCTCCTGGGCCCTTTGCTCGGGGGAATGTTTGGTACTCATGGGGTCTGCGGGACGTCTAGGAAGACTAAGCTCTAGGAGGCCCGGACTGCGGTCTGCATGCGGGGCCTCATCTCCGCTCTGCTTGTGGACCAGGGAAAAGCGAGCGCCCGCGGCTCTTCCGGGTGACCCGCCACACCTCTCAGTGGCTCCCCATGTTCTTGCTAGTTTACCTGCTGAGGACGCTTGTTGAAAACCCTGAAGCAGCTTCTTTCTGAAGGGAAAAGGCAGGCGGGTGAAGGACATCGTGTTACCGACCTTGGCAGGGCGCCGTTTCCTGCCGGGTCACACAAACCTCTTCCAGACAAGGGTGCGGCAGGGCCCGGGACGCTCCTAGGCTCCGCCCCTGCGCTCCTAGGCTCCGCCCCTGCTCGCAGCTGCCCCTTGGAGGATCTCAAAGCGCCGTATATGCTCCTGTTCGGTGTGGGCCCTGAGGAAGAGCGGCCCGCGCGCCAGGGCTAGAGGTCGAGGCGGGGCTGGGAAAGGCGGGAACTGCAGAGGTGAGGGAGAGGGAACACGCCCCAGTGCTGGCACATAGGCCGGAAGTGCCGCGGGGAGGAGAAAGGCGGAAGTTCAGGGACGTGGAAGAGGATGCAGTTTTTTCCAAACTAAGGGGAAACACGGGTGGAAGACACGTCTTGGAAGTCCTGGAATGCCGGCCCGGAGTGGAGCTTCTTAAGCTCCCCGAGCACAGACTTGCTTTAAGCCTGCCTTTGTCCCCCCGCACAGAGCGGGCACCTTCTGAGTGTGCCAACCATCCAGGCAGGAGAGAAGCACTTGAAGGAAAATGGATCCGGAGGCGGGTGCCGCCTGCGGGTCTTTGCGGGTGGTCAGCCGTAGGGTTCTCCCAGTGTCTGGAAGCTGGCCACAAACAAGCCTAGTGGGGGCGCACAGGTGGGGCCTCCCCCGCAGGGCCCCTCACCAAATGCTTCCAGCTGAAGAGGGCTGCCCGAGCCTGGCGCTGCCGGGCCGCGGGGAGGGCTAAGGGCGCTATTTTTGCCGAGCTGCCCCCCCCCCCCAGCTTTATACTTAAGACTTCCTGGCCCCTGCTCTTCATCCTTTCTTTGGTAACAGGTGTCGAGGCTCCATTTTAAGCCGCTCATCACAAATCATCACCTCCAGGAGGAGACCCAGAGGCCCCGAGAGCCGGCGGGGCTAGAGGGGGGTGGGGGGAGCGTGAGGGCCGGAGACCCCCGGCAGGGCTCCCCGGGCTCTGCTTGGCTGGTGGTCGGGCATATCCCGAGGTCTCCAGCAGCAGGGAGGGAGGGAGGGACGGAGGTGAGGCTGGGTTCGCAGCTCACTGCTTTCAGCTCCAGCGTTCTCAGAGGGCTGCCGTGGGCGAGGGACAGGGTGCAAGGCCCAAAAGCAGTGGCACCTGGCCGGGCGAGGCATCTGCCCCAAGAAGGCGCTGACTGACTGTTTCCCTCCCGCAGCCCCCGTGACAGCACCGTGGTTTCCTTGGCTCAAGAAATTCTCAAAATAGTTGAAAGCTAGCCAGGAGGGTGAGTGACCCTGCCGTGCCTCCAGCCCAGCGCTCCGATCCCGGGATGTGATTCTCCCATTCCCTGGTGTCTGGTCTACCGTCAGCCTCGTCCTTGGCCCAGCCAGCTCAGATTCAGGAAGTGTTTTACTCATCTGTGGGATCCGCAGCGACCCTCCTCACTATGTGGCCGGTGCTCTGGCCTCGTCTGCCCCTTGGATGTACCAATAAAAAGCTGCCTTGGTCACGGCTCCCACAAAGCCTTTGCAAGCCGGCTTGAGCCTCTCACCTTTCTCCCTTCATTTCACTTTGTTCGCTCTGAAATAGCATCTTAAAAACACACCTGCACCTGTATGCAGGGGGCCACACATGCACACACGTGTCATGCCCGGGGAGGGGCACACAGCCTGGGCAAGGGAAGGCCGCTGTCGGTTTGCCCCTGAACGGACAAAGTTAAGATGTCAGAAGGGTGAGGGAGGCCAACACTCACTTCCCTTAAACCTGGGGTGCCGGGACTGGGCCGGAAGAGGAGGGTGAGGAGGGGCGGAGAGAAAACTGCTGAAGGAAATGAGGCTCTTCACATTCAGAAAAACCACAGAAACAGTGAAAGGGTGAGGACACACGGAATCCCGAGAAACCCGAGAAACCCCGGTAGGCGAGCCTGGTTTCCTCCCAGCACACCTTTCTGTGATGCTGGTTCTAACAAGCCAACTCTCCAGGGCCTTCACTTCTCCAGCTTGGGAAAGTAAACAATGAACAAAATTCAGAGGGTGGGCGGCCCGGAAGCCCAGGAGCAAGGGCTCCGCAGGTCCTGCTGTTCTCTTGCCTCCATTCTCTGGTGTTTTTTTTTTGCTTTTCTATTCCCTGCCATTGCCCTCCTCTGACCCCAGATCTTGCCCTAGAGAGGCCCAGAAAGCTCTGTGTGTGTGGTGGGGGGTCAGGAAAAATAGGCCAAGGGTCTGGAGGGACTTGGGTGGAAGTTGGTAAGATCAGAGGAGGCACTATGGGAAAATGTGCTCAGAAACGTACGTGTGACAGTGAGTACTTCCTCAAGACCAGAGACCATCATTAGGAAGAACTTTGTGTGGGTCACAGCCTGGGATTGGAACCTATTTCCACAGGAACAGATCGTTTTATGGGAAGAGTCTACAAGGTTCTTGAAAAGGGGTCACCGTCAGAAGAGGTTGCTGGGTTACTGGGCTTCCCAAGAACTTAACTCCAACTCCAATTGCCCCTCCCTGGCCCCATTTTCCACCCCCCAGCGCCTGGACCTCAGAATCTCTGCACAGCTACCAACCCTGGGTGTTGAGGGGCTTCCTTCACCCAAGGCAAGGGTGGAGGGGAATGTCAAGTTAAGATTATGGTAGAGAAGGGATATAACTGGCGCCCCATAATGGGACCTTTGTCTAGTTGGGCTAGAGGCAAAAGGGCAAGGCCACCTGGAAAAATCTGAGAAATTGAAGGTCCAAAGGAAGACCCAAGCCCTGCAGGATTCATGGAACCAGGAATCCTACCATCTGGCCTGTGGCCCTTCAAAGAGAGATCAATTTTCTACCTTGGGCCTTTGTGGGTGAAGGTGTGAATAGAAAAAAAAATGAAGCAGAGGAAAAATGCTTCAAAAAGCATTTACACCCTTTTCTTTTGTGTGTCCCTCTTACAAAATCACAGTTCTAAAGCTGGAGGTGGGTGGGCCATTTTAGACGAGGAAATTGAAGCTCAAAGGCCTTTGATAAAGGGGTCCGACTTCCACAGCTCTTGTTCTCCCCCATGGCAGTATCCACATGCCCCACGTTGACATTTTTGAGGCTATATGAGAATAGTTTAGAGGTTTATACTACTTAGCTGTGAAAAGTCCACTTTACTTTTACTCTGTGGCCACTGACAGTACCAACATCTGCATCTAATTTGGCTTTCATTCACTTGGAGAAAAGTTGAGGATTTATTCAGCTATTCCCCCAAACCAAAGGGAACACAGCTAACAAGTTGGTAATGGAGTTAAATTCAGATTTGGGTTGTCTGGCCTCAGACATGAGATAGTGATTCTGACCCTTAATATCCTCATTAGAATTTTATAAAATGAAGTTGGACCCAATGGCCTTTTTAAGGACCTTTCTGGTTCTCGATCTTTTAAAGTTCCATGAATTGGCCTAAAGAAATATTCTTTTCTCAAATTCTGTGAATTTCAAGATCCAAAGCGACTTGTCCACAGTTACACAACTAAGTCAGACACAAGATAACAGACCTTGGTCTTTCTGACTCCAGAGTTCACTAGGGTCTAGGAGTCAGAGGCCCTGGATTCAAATCCCACCATGGCCATTCATTATCTATGTGATCTTGGATGAGTCACAACCTTTATGTGAAATTAAGGAGATTGGATCAGATGGCCTCAAAATTCTCTTCCAGTTAAAAAGGTATCCTTTTGTGCCAGAACAAGCGACCATGATAAATTACTTTTCAAACTAGCCCTTCCCTTGCATTGCCAATAGGACACTGTGAAATCTAGAAAAGGCCTAAAAAGTAGACCCATTTAACAAGTAACAGGTACTCTGATCAAAGCAGGAAGTACACTGGAAAGTCTGTGCTACAGTCTATCGTCCCAACAGTAAGTCTCATTACTTGGCTTGGCAGTGATTCTTCAGGGAATAAACATCTCTGAATCCAGCTAGTCTGATCCTCAGGAGACTTAACTCGTTGCTAATCCTGACCCTGACACATTTCCAGCTTGGAATCACCAGCTGGAGTTTTTCTTCTACCATCACAACTTTGAAGAGTTGGCATCCCTTCATTCCACAGTGAGGCATACAAGCTGGCTTTTAGTGGAGGAAGCCAAATAGCTAGACCTCAATACACATTTTGAGAAACCAAATTTTCACTACAATCATTACATTATAACAGCATAGTTGTCTCTTGTTCATATTGTAATCATCTATTACTGACACCTGGGGGAGGCAATTATTCACTTTATAAAGTAGGGATATAATGTTTGCAAATCTGGAAGTTTGTTGTGTAGATCATATTTAAAATACTTGCTCACACCTTTTAAAGCATTTCCAAAAATTATGATATTAAATCCATTCCCATCTTTGTGACCCCCTTTATTTTACAAAATAAAAATCCCTTTAAAATTTTCTTGATTTCTAAAGTGAACTGTATTTGGCACAGTTGGCAAATTCTACAATTAGTGTTTTTAATCAAAAAAGAAAAGGAAGAAATCTTTTCTTTAATACACTGTTTAGACACCCCACTAATCATGTTGTATAAGACTTAGGGCTAAACTTTAGGGCTAGAGTATTATTGTCCCCCCAAATGGGTATCTCAGAAGCCGAGATGCAAACTCTTGTTATGTTATGTAGTTATGTTAAGAGCCAGGTAATTTTTTTTAAAAACTGCCCTTTAGCTGAATATCCATCTAATTTTTTAAAAAGGAATATAAGCATTTGTGCCCAAATGTCTCCAAACACAGAGAAGTTCCATGCCACTGGGGTGGGTTTATGCAAATAATCAGGCTGTGCTGGCAGCTGGCTTCAATAAAAGGTAACAGCAGCTAAACAGCATCACACAATAATCGCTAGTACTAACTGGCTACTCTTTTGGAGTAGGTAGGGAAAAGATTCAATCCATGTTTATAGACAACACTTTTGCTTTCACCTATAACAATACATGTAGGACAAGTATACACATTATATATCCACTATGGACTCTCCAATCCCATCAACTTTCATTATGAGATTTTAATTTTAGCTCCCTTCTTAAAATTCAAATTTGTTTAACATCATTTTAACCATGCGGACACATTTGTTTTCTTCAAATAAAAAAATAAAAAACTTATCACTAATATAAACCATTCAGACATATTAAAAATGATGTAAGTGTGGTATTTAATGGGGCAAAAATGGCGTTCCTGTAAACAAACAAGTTGACACAGTAGAATGAATTAAAAGTTTTCTTTAATTCTGAGCCATTTTCATAACTGCATTTTCTCTTGGAAGCATCTGTATCACAGCAGGTTACAACAACTTTGGGATAAAAGGCAACTGGTAAACTGTCCAATACAAGGTTTCAAATAACAGTTCTTACTGGCCCCTACCCAGACATATCCCAGATAAAATTTTTGATCAAAAACATGAAATAGATCCACCTGCTTATTTTAAGCATATTAAAAAGGAAACTAATTGGACCATTTCTATTTGTCTATTTTATACAAAAAGGCTACACAATGTTACACTTTATTCAGAATACAATTAGAGTGATTATGAATTAGTGTTCTACACCATTACTCGATCCTTAAAAATCAGAAATTGCTGTAGCAGTATCCACTATAACTTAACACTACGAGACTTAAAAAACTAACAGTTACTGCCAAAAAAAAGAAAAGAAAAAAGGAAAGCTACTGTCAAAGCAAGCAAAGTCAGTACCATTACAGAGATTAAAAAAAATAATTTTAACAAGCAAGGCTAGGGTTTGATAAATTCCATCTCGTGATCCATTCTTGTGCATCTTCATTTCTTGAGTTACTCCCAAAATCCATTGGTATTGTTACTCCTCGACCAAAAAGGACCAAAACAAAAAGCTTACTTCAAGTGTTCCCATAGGAAACTCAGCGTGGTTAGTGTGTCAGGCACTTTCTGAGATGCCAGCCCACCCCTCGAGCCCTCTCAGCAACTCTACAGGCCAAGCACAATGCAAGCTCACTCAGACAAGACAGCTGTGTAGAAAGAGAGAGGCTGCTATTAATGTTTAAAACAAACAGCAAATGTTACCCATGAGAGTCCACTGCAAAATGCTGTGGTACAATACACTGAAGGACCCTGTAATGACCAGATAACTGAGAACACTCAAAGACGTGCCCATCAAGGTACTCCTCTGCTACTGCAGCAGGCACAGGTATACTGAAGTCCCTCCCTCTCCCTCCCTACCAACCAAATCCACACAGAGGGATTTTTGTAGGGACACTATTTGACCCAAATGTGTAACTTCTTACCTAAAAGATGATTTACAGGTCAGTATCGAACCAAGCCAACTGATTACTGTCACCTGGAGGCAAGCCATCCATAAGGTCCTGGGCATGTCCCAGATCTGGGAGCCCATCAACTGGGTAATCAGCACCTGGGTGGTGGCCGCCCATTTCATGTTCCATCATGGGGTCCATACCCAAGGCATCCTGGCCATAGCCACCAGAGTGGAAAGAACGATAGCTAGGATCTAAAAAAGCCACAAAGGGGAAGGAGGAGAGAAAAAACAAACAATGTTTATGCTCAAATTAGAGGCATCCAAAGGCAGCAGATATCAGTATATGAGACAGTATTTATAGCCTTCTAGTTTCTTGTAGCTTAGCCAAGTAACACTGTAGGGGCTATTTTTTTATCAGTTGTTTTGGGGTTCTGAATGGGATGGTCTTGAAATGTGGCTGTGCAGCCAGACCCGGCACTGTCAGGAGCCCACCAACCTTCAAGCCTTGTTCTAAGCAGTGACTTGGATTTCCCATGAGGGTGGTAGAGGAGGAACAGAAATGATCATGGCCCAGATTATTAGATGGCACGTTTATTTCCTACTGGGGATTCCCAAAAGTTGCTTAGCAGAACACAGGGACAGGCCATTGGCTTGCCTTAGTGAACTACAACTATATAGTGAAGTTGCCTCGGGGGTGAAAGTGCAGGGAAGAGATCCAAAATGGCATAAAGGCAAGACAACATATAGAAATACTATTATAACTGTGCTTAAATTTCTTTATTCCTCTTTAAAAGATTTGTTAAGATATAGTATACATTTAACATGACAACCTCGACATATTTCAATCTTTAGAAATAAAGAATAATTTTACCACTCTTATAATGCCAATTTAATTCCTCATTTCCCTATCAACCCATAACTGTAGTTTTTAAAAGAAGAAAACCAAGGTCAATCCCACCAAGAATATATCCAATATCTGAGCTCTGTAGCACATTTTTTCCACTTCTTCTCTGGTATGCTTATAAGGGCCCAGTGCCATGACACTTAATGAGTATAATTGACCACAAGGCCAAGTAGAAGTGGACAGAATAGTAATGTCCTGCTGCCAAAACACTGTGTAGCAAGAAACAGGTAATCGATGTAGACTTAATTTGCTATTCTCTCACTCAAATGGAGTGGCTAGCTCAGTCTCATTATTGAACCTCAAAGATTTAGAAAAGTACTTTCCCTACCAGGGACTAAAAAGTTAAGTTTCCCCAAGTTGTTAAAATATAAGGACTTATGAACTCAATTTGATTTAAAACTGGCCAAATAATAAAAGTCACACATACCATCCTGACGGTAACCGAGAGGTTCTCCTTGGGCACCAATGTCAAGTCCAAGATCAGCAGTCTAAAAGAAAAGGCAACAGAATCAACAGCGAAGAAAAAAAAAAAGGTTTATGCTGCCTGGAGAATTTCAGGATGGCCAAACTCCTATTTCTAGCTAATGGTTCTTTTTCCAGTTTTTTTTAGTTGCATGCCCAATCCATTGATCTCCTCTTTCTCTATTTTGTTGGTATAGGCACTCAGGGATATAACTTTTCCCCCGAGTACTGTGATTTGGCTGGATTCCATGAATTTTGATATGTCTGGGTCATGGTTCTGAAGAGGTTTAATGGTAAAAAGCTACATATTAGCACTTTTCAAAACATAACAAACAACAGAAAGGCTGAATGCTAGCACTCTCCTTGGCTTCAAAATCATTTTTTCAATGTATTTTGAATGTTTTCATTTATGTACGTGTTATTTTCCAACCCAGAAACTGCTAACATGCAGCTCAAAGGCTTCGTGGAAATGCCACGCTTGCTTGTCTGCTGAGCTGTCCTACCTCATTCCAAGTCATCGGTTCGGTTCTGAACAGTGAGCTGGTCAGTTCGACAGAAAGACGCTTCTTGTAATCCTGGGGCTTGTCCTCAGACATTCGGAACAACACAGCAGCTGCATACGTAGCTGGGAGAGAAGAGCGCAGAACATCCATCAAAGGCGGCCTGCACATGGAGATAAACATTCCCTCCCCACTTGCTCCCTCCACTTACCCACACCCTCATTTCTTGAATGTAGTAATTCCGTCAGAGGAGCAGTGGCTCCTTCTGCCTCAATTGCTTCTGCAGCTTCCTTGTCCTGAGCCAATTCACAGAGCACCCCTGCAGCGACTCTCTGGATATTTTCAATAGGAGAATACAGCAACTAAAAGGAGGAGATGTACACCTTCATTCTTTGTACTCAACAAGGGAGATGGTAACTGCACCTCACTTAAACACACGTACCTGCACAAACAGCGGAATGGTATTTAGGCCCCTGATTACAATTCGATTGTGGACATCACGAGCAAGGATATGAAGGGCACCAGTGCAACCTTCCACAATTTCTTCCATACGAACTCCCTCCTATGGAAGAATGTCAAGTTGAAAACAAGAAGTCAAGTTTGCTTGTCTCTCACCAAAAGCTCACGCAGGACTCGGGAGGCTGACATCTCTCAAGTGAAAGGCTGCTACACTAAACCGTGCCAGGTTTTCTACACCGATTCCTGGGGGGAGAATCTGAACCAAGGACTAATGATAACAACAACTGAATTCTCCTAGTTCAGTACACTAACTCAGAAGTGAATCAAAAGACAAGGTCATCGTATTAAAAAAGCATACCTACTCCTGCACAAATCCAAATACTATCCTTTTCCTAAGAAATTAGGTTTGCCAGAGATAGCACTAGGCAACACATGGACTTGGCTAGGCAATGGGGGTCAAGTGACTTGCCCAGGGTCACACAGCTGGGAAGTGTCTGAGGTCAAATTTGAACCTAGGACCTCCTGTCTCTAGGCCTGACTCCCCACTGAGCCACCCAGCTGCCCCCAACACACGGTCTTTTAACAGAGTAGATAAAGATACTCCCAGAATGGTAGGAAGGAAAAAATGCAGATGGGTAATCTTAAATTTATTACTAGAACCCCTTTCTCAAAGCTGTTTCAATTCTTCTTAACAACCCACTCACTCATTTTGGGATGCTCCACTTTAGAAAGGAAAAATTTGTCAATACTAATCATAACAAAATTAAATGCATGAACAATAACTAAAGAGATTATAATAACTAGAGTTTGTTATTTAACATGCAGAATGTTCACTCTTTGTTTCAGTACTATCTCAAGCCCCTGGAATTTTATCTAGTCCATTGGCAAAAGCACTAATCATTTATCTTATTGCATAACTTTTTAGTATCAAAAATATAAAGATGCATAATCTCAAGACAAACAGGTAAAAATGAAATAACTAATTAGGGCCATCTGATCCTAGACCTAGAGCTAGAAGAGACATCATCCTTTCCCAAATAAGAACTTTTGTTCCAAGTAAGTTAAATGACTTGCCCATGAATATACAGATAATAAAAGCAGAGAGATAAACTCTGAACCCAAGGATCTTTTTTTATCTTTTAACTCAATACCACTGATGAAACAAAAAAGTTCAAGTAAATGCATACTCTAGTAAAATGTTTTCTAAATCAAGAACTTGCAATCTAATTTCCCCTAAAATATAGTACAGAACATTTGTTTTCAGATAAAACCTAGTCAAGAAACAGACTTAAGTACTTTGAAAAAAGGACATGGTAGAATTTGGAAATTAATCTTGGAATTAAAAGAAATAAGAGGCCTCTTTAGAAAAGCTCATCTGAAGATGTATAAATTGAGACCTCGAATTTGACAACGAAGGTCTGGGTATAGAAGAAAGAGCACTGCCCTATGGCTATCCTATTTCATTATTTACACTCATTCAGTACTGACTCAAATTATGTTGTTTTTTTTTTAATGCTCTTTTAAGTATATGATTTAAGCATTCCCATATAACCGAGATGGATAATACTTTTCTAATGGCATATGATTTCCAAGGTGACCTTTGACCTTCTCACTCTAACATCTAGACCTTTTTATTACTAATTTGCTTCTCCTTTGGGAAAAATGTTGACACAAATTTTCTTCCTCATTAGTCTCCTTTAAAAAACCAGCAAGGAAAGTAAAGCTAATGCTTAGAAGAAGATTCGAGTTCTAAGATTCCACTAAGATCTCAGAGGATCAGAGAAGTTAAGAGCTAAAAATAGATTACAGGCTGCCTAGCACAACCCCCTTAACATTACAGAGGAGTAACTGAGGCACAGGTTAAATTAGTCACTTAAAGTCACATAGGTAAAATGGGATTTGACTCCAAAATCAGCACTTTTTCCACTTTCACCACAAAACTACCCCACTAGCAGAAAAGGTAAGATATAACTACACACTAAGACTATTTCCCCTTTAGAAAGTATATTTATATGCTTGTGTAAATTTTTTACATACCACAAACTGCTGCTGTGTTCCACCCATTGAAGTCCGGCGCTGGGTGTCCTGATGTGCTCTCACCAACAACTGAACTAACCGGGGAATTGCACCCTGCTCACGCAATGGTGCATGATTTGCAGGGCAAAGGGCAAGATTTCGGATGAGACCAACAGTAGCCTGCAAGAAATGAGATAAAAGAATTAATGTTCAAATTAACTAAGCTCCCCCTTCAATTCCCTGCTACCTCCAGATCTATTAGAATCAATAAAAGACAAAATAAACAACTGCTAAATAGCTGCATGTTGAAAAACATCAACCTAAAAAAGACTTATCTAAAATGTTTGATATTCAAGGTATCACTGAAGTATAATAGTCCCAGGCAAACCAACAAGTTTATACTAGAAGCTAATGAATTATAAATTTTTATCTCTGTAAAAAAGCATTGTAATCACTGGTCAGAGCTCATTTCTTTGGCACTTTGGTCAGAGCTCATTTCTTTGGCACTTTGTAAAGGGCTTGCCTCTTCACAATCCTGTAAGACAGGTAGTGTGTGTCTTACTTTGTTGCATTGATAAGCGGACTAAGGCTCAAAGGAAACAGTAACTCGCCCTTGGCCACACAGCTATGAAATAGTGCAGCCAGAACTTAGTAACACCTCCTGTCACATGACCTTTTCTTAGTTCACATGACATTGTTATTTGATTCTCAGAACCCTATTGGGTAGACAGACCAAATTATATATAACAAAAAAGGTTCAGTTAACTTGCCTACAGACACAGTGTAGCCAAGGCTAGAAACAATATATAACTTCCAATTCAGTAGTGTGCACTGCATATTAAAGTAATTTACCTTTATCAGAGGCCAATGAGATGGTGGATGTAAGAGCTTAACCACCACTGGGAGTCCATAATGGAGGCGGACAGCATTCTGTGCCATCTCAGCCTCTTGGTGCCTACTAGTCAAATGACGAAGCGCACAGATGGCAGGTTCAGTGATATCCTCCCTATCACCAGCACGAAGAACAGTGCGAACAAGAGCTTCGATTCCACCAACTTGGCACACCATCATCTTGTTCTTGTAGTTATTGCAGGTGAGGTTAGAAAGGATGCCAGCAGCACAAGTGACAACATTTATATCATCTGAGCCTAAAAGCTGAACCAGAGTCCCTAGAAGACCTTCCATTCCTTCCTATGAAAATAAGAATTAGGATACTTAGTCCTAGTCAATCAAGAAGCCACAATTCTACTGCTATCTAGCAAAGAATTTACCTGCTTAGTTGCAGCATCTGAAAGATTCCTAAGAGTCCAGAGACAGTTCTGTACAAGACGTTGACTTGGATCTGTAAGGTGAAGTCCTAAAGCTTGCATTCCACCTTGAAAACAAAAATAAATTTGCTAAGAATTTAATATTTTCGCTGCTGAATGTTAGTAGAGGAGTGACTTTAAACCAGCAGTCTACCTTTGAGTAAATCACCTCCTAAAACTCCCTTATCATTCATCCCCTCTCCATTGAACTCCTCTTTTGTCTATCCTAAAACACTCCTTTCTCCTCCAGAGTAGCTCACACTCTGGATTCTTGTATGCTTTTGAAAGCATCCAAAAGCCTTCCCTATCTCATCTGTGGTCAAAAATACACACACACACACACACACAAAAGCATAAATTTTATAGACAAAGAACACAGTACCCTTTATCTACTACTTTTGTACCACAAAACTTTTGGGACATGGCTGATCTGGAACCCTGCCCTTACTGTGTGTCAAGTAGGAAGCTGAGATGAGAAAGAAGATGATTATTGCTCTCTTTCCCTGCTCTTCTGAATGTTTTTATGTGCATTTTTACCATCAAGATATTTTGAGCTAACAGAATCAGTTTCTCAAATATTATATAATATGCAGGGTGCTATAGAATATAAAATCCTTAAACAAGATAATGTCCAAAGCCTCAATGAACCTCACGTTACAAATAATACAACTATAGGAAGAAACAATATTAAGTGAATTTATTTTAACTAAATAATAACCAAACAAACTAAAAATATTTCCCTTAAATTTCTCTGACAAAAATTTAGTGATTTTTAAAATGTGATCATATAGCTGGCACTTTCATAAATTCATTACATTGAATAAAAAGTTCAATTAATTTAGTTCAAATTAATTACAGTTCAAATAATTTTAGCAGTTTCAGTGTTATTTTATAAAGAATGACCAAAGAACTTTGTTCTCACTTATTTACAAAAACCTAAAAATAAAGCTGGCAAACAGAAATGCTGCTATCTAAACAAATACTGTGTTTTTTAACCATTGAATACAAGTACCACTTGTATTATAAGAACAAGGTCGTTTTTTTGAAACCCTCACCTTCCATCTTAGAATCAACATTGTGTATGGTTCCAAGGCAGAAGAGTGGTAAGGGCTAGGCAATGGGCATTAAATGACTTGCCCAGGGTCACACAGCTAGGAAGTGTCTGAGGCCACATTTGAATCTAGGACCTCCCATCTCTAGGCCTGGCTCTCAATCCACTGATCCACCCAGCTGCCCCCAGAATAAGGACTTTTAAAACACCCTAAGACACGGTGTGAATTGGTCCAACCTTTCTGGAAAATAATTTGGAATTATGAAAGGAAAAAAATCATTCAACTATTTATATCCTTTGACCAGTGATATCACAGATAGAATGGTCCTATGTAAAGCAAAAGTCATAACAATACTCTTTTATGAGAGCAAAAAGCTAGAAACAAAATGTGCCCGCAAATTTAGAGATGACCAAATACACTGTAATAACATGAATTAAATAGACTAGCATTACACTGAGAAAACATGAGTTTAAGAAAACTTGTACAGTAAAGGCAGAACCATAAAAACAAAATCTATAATGACTACAAATATGTAGATGATAAACCTTAAAAAAAAAAAACTGCCAAAATGATGCATCATAAATCTCTGTCCTAGAGAACAAATAAGAAAAAATAGCTCCCTCTCAAGTAGAGGTTCAGGTCAGGGTATGTACTGTCAGATGTGAGCACTGATACCAACTCTGCAACTGGTCTGGCCTTAAAGTTTGCTTTGTTATAAGCAAGGATTCAAAAGAGAAGAGTTTAAGGGGAGAAAAAAATGAACAACCACACTTGTTTAAAACAACTAAAAAACCCTGCCCAGATTAGTGTTGGTTGTAATATACTTACCAGCTTCCACAATAGCTGGTTTGTTACTAGAGCAGACTGACAACACCTTCAGCACTCTACTTGTGGTCCACAGGAGTTTTTCATAGGTGTAAGTCCTCATTATATTTACCAGAGCTTGGGGTCCACCACTAGCCAGAATGATTAGCTAGAAAGACAAATATATATGGTTTAATTGCAGAAGTCTAAATAAATAGAAGAAAGATGAAGATAAGCCTCTGTATGATCATATATAGATGAAAACTATCTTTCAATTTACTGAAATCTAGGCCCTATCTCTTTGCCATGGCTTCCTATAGCCTCTTCTAATTTGATATCAGTCATTTTACATTTTGTAATGTCATCTATCTCTTGCTTAGTCTTAAATTTCTTCCTTTCCCACAGATCTGACAGGTATACTATTCTATGTTCACCTAACTTGTTTATGATTTCACTCTTTATATTTAAGTCCTATACCCATTTTGAATTTATCTTGATAAAGAATATAAAAATGATCTAACCCTAATTTTCCCCATACGGTTTTCCAAGTTTCCCAGTTTTTGTCAAATAGTGAGTTCTTGTCCCAAAAGCTAGAATCTTTGGGTTTATGGAACACTAAGTTGCTGGGGACATTAACTCCTAGTCTATTTCCATTGATCTACCCTTCTGTCTTTTAGCCAGTACCAGACTGTTTTGATGATCACTGCTTTATAGTCCAGTTTAAGATCTGGTACTGCTAGGCCCCCATCCTTCACATTTTTCCCCCCATCCTTCACATCTTCCCCCCATTATTTCCCTCGATATTCTTGATCTTTTGTTCTTCCAGATGAAATTTGTTATAATTTCTTCTAATTCTATAAAATTTTTTTTTTGTAATTTGATAGGCATGGCACTGAATAAGTAGATTAATTTGGGTAGGACTGTCATTTTTATTACCTCTTCTAAATCAATTACTTCTGGCATCCTATTCTTTCCATAGCAAAATAGGCCATCTTAAGTCAGAATACTGTAACACTAATTTTGTCAGTTTATTATAAAAGAAAAAATCAAAATCATGTTCTCTTTGTCACATGTGCACATATATACACAAAAACACCCAAAGTCATTACCCTTCCTTGGTCATATCCAGCATTACCCATCAAAAATATGCCTAGATCTATGTTTAAAAAATGTTGCATATACTATCAGATATGATAGGTGCCTCAATTTATTTTACTTGACTATTTTTCTTTCTTAGAAGGAAGGGTTCTTATGCACAAAGGGCGATAAAAGAATGTCTACCCTTTGATCCAGCCATAGCACTGCTGGGTTTGTACCCCAAAGAGATAATGGACAAAAAGACTTGTACAAAAATATTCATAGCTGCGCTCTTTGTGGTGGCCAAAAATTGGAAAATGAGGGGATGCCCATCAATTGGGGAATGACTGAGCAAATTGTGGTATATGTTGGTGATGGAATACTATTGTGCTCAAAGGAATAATAAAGTGGAGGATTTCCATGTGAACTGGAACAACCTCCAGGAAGTGATGCAGAGCGAGAGGAGCAGAACCAGGAGAACATTGTACACAGAGACGAACACACTGTGGTATCATCGAACGTAATGGACTTCTCCATTAGTGGTGGTGTAATGTCCCTGCACAATCTGCAGGGATCAAGGAGAAAAAAACACTATCCAAAAGCAGAGGACAAACTGAGGGAATAGAAACACCAAGGAAAAGCAACTGCCTGACTACAATGGCTGAGGGGACATGACAGAGGAAAGACTCGGAGCGAACACTCTGATGCAAATACAAACAACATGGCAATGGGTTCAAGTCAAGAACACATATGATACCAGTGGAATCACACGTCGGCCACGGGGGGTGGGAGGGAGGAAAAGAAAATGATCTTTGTCTTTAATGAAAAATGCATGGAAATGATCAAATAAAATACTATAAAATTAAAAAAAAAAAGAAGGAAGGGTTCTACTGTGAAGTAGAGTCCTAGAGAGAGTGATTTAAACAAAAACACACACACACACCTCCATCCACACACTTTGGGCTATTAAAGAAAAATACTTAGATGATCCCACAATAAACATAAAGACAAGTTAGTAGGTACTGATTTTCCAAGACAAAAACTTAAAGTTTTAAAGCCTCCCTCCCCCACCCCCACCCCACCCCCAGATCACCAAATCATATATTTATTATTTGATCTAGCTCCTTTCTAGTTTAGGGGTTTTATACAGTTTCCTTCTACAATCCCTATAGCCTACATTTGCCCATTATCACAAGTCTGCTTTACCTTGCTTTCTTGATTGCCATAAGCCAAAATCTGAAGACAGTCTGTTGTGATAGCCAAGAATTTAACATTTGTCTTGTTGAGCAAAGCAACCATTTTTTGCAGTCCACCAGCAAGACGCACTGCCATTTTGGCTCCTTCTTGATGTAATAAAAGGTTGTGGAGAGTTGTAATGGCATAAAACAACACAGAGTCCACCGGGGAGCTGAGAAGAAAACAAAATCTGTCAGTATTCCCAGACCAGCATCTATGGTTCTTTACCTCTCCTATTCACAAGCATTTGTACCCAGGTTGGCTTACCCAAGCATCTTCACAAGGGCAGGAATGCCACCAGACTTAAAGATAGCCAGCAAGCCTTCACGGTGATGGGAAAGATTATGCAATGTCCCAGCAGTACAGCGTGCAGTTTCTACATCATTTGTGTTCTGCATGGTACGCACAATAGCAGATACCATTTGAGGAGATCGCATTATGGCATGTCTGGAGGCTTCTTTCTTAGACAGCTGGTGAACCATAACTGCAGCCTTATTGACCACAACCTATAATAATAGAAAGTAAAAGAATACTGCTTTGGTCCTCAAATACCTTGACAAGTTCTAAATCTGGAAATAAATCACCTCATTTTTTAAAATAGTAAGTTGGATCTCAAGAATGTATTGTTCCAATATTTTCTTTTCAAAACAGTCCACAAGATTATATGTTGGTCCTTACCTGGTCCTCATCATTTAGCAGTTTGGTCAATTCAGGAATTGCACGAGTTGCAAGTTCAGCATCATCTTGGTAGTTGATCAAATTTACAACAGCATGTTTTAGCATCTGAGAAGGTTCAGCCAAACGCTGAACATTAGTTGGGTGAGCGGCATCAAACTGAGTGGATGGGATTTGCATACCCTCATCCAGTGTTTCAGGAAACATAGCTGCACGTACCCTCTGTGCCCTGGTCATGGCATATTGTCCATCGATATCTGAAAAATACATGTAGTCAAAACTTAAAACACTACTTAAAATTCAACTTCACTGACTAATCAACTGTAAGTTATCCCACTTTTTCTCACCCTAAAATGTAAGTCATTGAAACTATTACCCATCCATCTTTAACTGAACAAATCTCATTCCATTCACAAAATGACATTCTATTTACTTACCAGCTACCTGTTCTTGTGTGAAGGACTGAGAAAAACCTTGTTCCCATTCATATAAGACTTGGGTAGTATCCACATCTTCCTCCTCAGGATTTCCCTTTCCACTCAGGGAGGGAGCTGTTGTTGTGGCACCAGAATGGATTCCAGAATCAAGGTAAGACTGTTGCTGCCAGTGGCTAACAGCTGCTTTTCTATCTGGCTCCATTGCCATGTCTAATTCCATCAAGTCAGCTGTAAGAAACGAAAGAGTAAGAAATATTGTAATCATTAAATATTTTACTACAAATACAGAAAATATTTGTAACATGGCCCATTGAAAAAAAAATTTTTTTCAGAAATCAAGTCTGATCTGAAAGACAGCCAAAGAGAATAGAATAATAGCCAGGACCAGCTCAGTGATGACGTGTTAAGTCCTTGGAGGACCACTTAACAGTTACTCACTGAATCAGTGGAAGAATGGCACTGCATCCAGGCTCCAGAAGCAGTCATCCAGACTGTATTCCTGCTGGTGGCTTGTTTGTTTGCTATTTCATCAAGCCATTAGTACTGGTCAGCAGAAAATGGAGCAAAAGGCAGCCTGACAAGTAAGCAGGAAGAGAGGAAAGCAAGGGGATCTGAGCCAGACTGGGCTAACATAGGAGAGCTCCAAAGAGAGTTAATGAAGACCGATGACACAAACCTTGAGTGGCCATTGTCCTTGTTGTATTTTCAGAATTGTGGTCTATTCTACGTCACAGGCCCTAAAAAAATTAAATAAATGCCATTAGAAATGTTTTTCAAAAACAATTATAGTATAAAATATATTCATAATAAGTAATAAATTAGCAATTATATAATTATAAGTAATAATGACCTCTTTAGTCCCTGCACATAAAAATCTCATGAAATTAACTCAACATAGCCTTTTCCTACTTTAGTATATAAATCACTCTTTATAACTAACTGGGAGCCAGTGTAGCATAATGAAAAGAGCACTGAGACTGAAAAATCAGTTCTGTTTATTATGAACCTCTAAACAATGCACTTGCCCTTTCAAAGTGCCTTGTTTTCTTCATTTGTAAACTAAGGGGGAGTAAAGACCCTTCCTGCTCTGGACTTGTGATTCTAAGAAACATTTACAAAAATTGACATTAACAGCCATAAATCATAACATAAGTTGACAAAATAGCCATAAAAACAGCCATAAAGTTACTAACAAATGTAACTACAACAGATGAGGAAAATATATGCATCCAAAAAGGCTCTTATTATACCACCAATCTATCAAATATTAGATAATTCACAAATTAAAATGACTGGGAATTTAGAGAATGATTAAATTGTGAAGGTACATAAACACAACTGGAATTTAAAGCTTCTTTCTAACTACTTAGTCTTCACACTTAAGTGACTTTTATACCATTTTCCCTTCATTCACAACTTTGGTTGTACAAATATTTCCTACATACATCTACTCAAGTAATAAATTGTAATCAAGCATGGCTAATCTAACTGAAATTAGTAAAAAAAAATACTACTCTCAAATTTAAATTCACTGCCTAAATATGGAGATTTTATAGTTTTTACTTTATTCTACTGAACAATTTCAAAAATGGTCAAGTAAGTTTAAAAACATTTTGTAATTTCCCAGAGCACCTTTTAACAAAATGCATTACTGTTATGAAAATACAAATGTACTTCCAAACACTCAAGAGTATATTGTTCCCCACCCCTTAGAAATAGTTAAGCAAAACTACCTAATCAAAAGAATGATTTCAACTAATGTCACTTTCCACTTTCTGAGTTCATTGATCATGACCAGAAAGGATGTACTTTTTTTTCCCTTGTAAACCCATACTGTCCGTCTCAGAATCAGTACTGTGTATTGGTTCCAAAGCTGAAGAACAAATGGTATTGGCTAGGCTAGAGGTTAAGTGACTTGTTGAGGTTCACACAGGGAGGATGTATCTGAGGTCATATCTGAACCCCAGACCTCCCAACTCTAGGCCTGGTTCTCAATCCACTGAGCCATCTACCTACCACCCTACACCTATATCTTTTAATGAAGGCTTTCTTCACTCCATCCAACAGAGGTATTCCTTTTAAAAAATCTTAAGATATCAATCCTATTTTAAAGAAAAAATTTTAAGGAAACCTAGATGCTTCTCTTTGCAGAATATGCATATATGAATCTAAACAGATAGATCAGCAATAATAAAAATTTCAAACTCAACTTAGCACTTAGTTTTCAATCAAGAACCTGACGTATCCATCACTTTCAAAAAATTTTCTGGAATATTTAAGTCCCCAAGTATATGTTTTAATAATGCCTGGCACATTGTAGGTGCTATTAAATGCAAGTTGATTGACATTTGTGTATCATTGGCAATTGGAGTCTCATAAGAATTATATGACGCAAGTACTACAGTTATTATTATTATCCCCATTCTACAGATAAGGAAACAAACTTAGAGAATTCACCATTGTTTATATAGCCAAATATTGGGGTGAAACTTGAGTAAGTCCTACATCATGCCCACTTACTTTCATACTACCTCTCTGGCTAATTTAATATATCCTGCTATTTTTATTTCAAATTAGGCTTTTAGTCAACTATCCTTTTGTTCACATATGCATGACATGTTAAGATGCCAAAGAAAATGTGGTAGACTTACAATTGGCTAACATTTTCTCTTCTTATCTACACCCAACTGTGAACAGATTTTCTTTATTCTTTCAATTTTAAATACCTTAGTAATTTTATTCCAATTCACTGGGGATCATTTTCCCATTGCCCCTTGGACTACTACAGATTAGTTCACCCAAAACCTGGATACAATTATGAACAAAAATAGTTGAGAAGATTAGGGCACCATATTGAAAATAGAATGTTACTGCACATTTCCCTGTGAATAAAATTCCTATTAAAAATGAAGAGATAAATAAAAAATCATAATCTTATTTCTAAATTACATATTTACAATTCAGCTATCTCCATATATCTGCCTGGAAAGTCAACAAATCAGTACCCATTTAAGGAGTGATTAAAGGACAAACAGGTGACTATGAGTGCATTAACTAAATATTTTGTCAGTTTTGTGTTGGTTAGTTTTACTAACCTGATTTTTTTCCTCTTTTTTTATTATGAGGAATGGCTTACTAAAAACTAGGGGAGGAGGTAGAAATGGTGCATGCAGAATGAGTCAGATAAAAATAAAAGAAATCAATGTAAATTTAAAATAAAAATAAAATTAACTGCAAGGTTCAGATTTTAAAAATCACAAGAAAATAATTTAGTAATCATTAATAAGTTATAGGAAAGACTATTAAATACAGACATAACCTCATATATAATACCCTATATTTCAGAAATATTACCTCTACTCACTAAGTTTCATCTTTATGACATTTACAATAGAGCCATATAATACTCTGACTGTAAAGGGGAAGTATTATCTCCTAGTATAGAAAGTGGTGGTTCATGGATCACTGTTCCTTTTTAGGAAATAAATTAAAATTTTCATCATGCAGGGAAAGTTCTCCCTTCCTCTCAAAGGAATGGAATGATTTTAAAGCAGTCTTATCATTAATATTAGTTGCTTATTTTTTTCTTCATAAAGGTTAGACTATCTTATATACTACTAGTCTATTACTGACTTTACATACTTCAAGGATTCTTGACTTCAGCAGCAAAGATCAAGGGTTCTTAGCCTAGAACATGTTAATTTAAAAATAACTGAGAACTGTATGTTAATATAATTGGCTTCCTTTTGCAATACTATGTATTTTATGAAATTAAAAGAATTCTAAGAAGGGATCCATAGGCATCATCAGACTGCCAAAGGAATCCCTGATACATAAATATTTATAAAATCCTTACCTTAAATGACCTCTGACTTACTATGGTGGAAATTATTTTCCTATTTAGTAAAAATAAACAAAACAAAACTAACCATAATCTACTATGGGGAAGGTAGGGTAAAAATGTCAATGAAAGGTAATCAAAACTGACAATAAATCTGGATTAGGTAACACTTAAATGTAAAAAAAAAACCAACTTTTTTTCAATTACACATAGAAACAATTTTTTAAATTATCTGACATTTTGTGGTCTAGATTCTTGCATTTCCTCCTCCCATCCCTCTCTGAGATGGTAAATTTAGTCTGATATAGGTTATACCAGTGCTGTCATACAATACTTATTTCCATATTCCTCATGCCATAAAAGAAGTCACATATCACACAAAAAGAAAAAAATCCCCAAAGGAAATAGTGATAAATGTTATGTTTTTATCTCCATTCAGACTCCAACAGTTCCTTCTATGGCAATAAATAGCATTTTTCATCATGACTCCCTTGGGGTTCTTAGGATCTTGCTTTGCTGATAATAGTTTATAGATCTTCACAGTACAATTTTTCTGTAACTGTATATAGTGCTCCCCCTGTTTAGCTCATTTTGCTTAACATCAGTTCATATATATCTTTCCAAGTTTTTCTGAACTTATTCTGTTCAACATTTCTTATAGAGCAATCCTGTTCCATTACAATCATATATAACAATGTCAGAAATACTTTTTAAATATGCATGAAATAAGCATGATTCAATGGTCTGACCAACAGTTTTCTGGGAGAGCACACTAAACAAAATACCCTCACAAAAAAGGGCGTTGTTTTAGGTGAGAGTAAAAAAAAATGATTTCTCTTAAGTTTTCTACCAAAAGATACTTTACAAACTGAATCAAACAGCCCTTTACATTCATGTTAACAGCTACCCCAAAAAGAAGTTTCCAATCATCTATTTTGTTTCTCCAATGCGCTTTTCTTATAATGCTGTTGGTATCGATTCAACTATAAGTTTCCTGAAGCCAGGAACAATGTCTTTCTTAATTATGTATCATTTCCAGTTTCTGGGCCCAGTTCAAAACAAGTGCTAAATTTTTGCTAATGAATAAAATTCCATTGTAACAACGTTCACTTCCAGTTAAACAAATCAAACAATTAAATCTAAAGCCAAGTCAAGATTTAATTTCTTGCCTTCAGAAAGTACTGATAACTTAAGATGGGGAGGTAAGACATACAAGGAAGTAGTTGTGAATTGAAGGCAATGACAGAAAATTAAATCTATAAGAAAATTAGAACACTGCAAAAAAATTAGTACTTCAAATTTGTGTTCTCAAACCAAGAATTTGGATGTGTTACTTTAGGGGTTTTAGTTTTCCAAATATTCTTTAGAAGTGTATTAGCACAAGTAACAAAAGGAAAAGCCAACCATTTTCAGCAAATTCAAACAGAATTCTCAACCAAAGCTATTAGATCAGAAATAAAAATCAAGTACAGGTCATAAAAAGAGACAAAAAATCATAAAATGAGGGGTCTGGGTCAGATGTTTGTAGATTTAATTTACAGAATTAAAAACCGTAATACCCAAAGAGGTGAAGTGATTTGTCTTACTTAGTGGCATCAATCAACAAGTATTTATTAAAATTTTCATCATATGCTAGACTCTGTAATATAGAGATAAAAACTGAAATCTCTGCACCCAGGAGGCTTATGTGTCTTTTTTGCCCTTATAAGGAAAGGGGAGAAAGGGCCAGAAGCACTTGTAAACAAATTGTATTAATTTTTTTAAAAGGAAAAAATATTGATACCATATTTCAGTAACTGGTTTTGTCATCTTATATATTTTATTTCATGCATTAAAAATGTTTTATTGTAAGAACAGGTCTTTAAGGCTTTATGCTTCCAAAGGGTTCCATGATACACACAAAAGAAGTTTTTATAGAGTAATACAATAGTACACATTGGGATGACTGGCTGCTATGGAAAGAAATGAAATGAGGAAAGTCCATGTAGGTGCCAGTTTTTGAGCAGAGCACTGAAAAACAGGAAGAAAGAACAGCATAGGAATGCAAAGACATTAAATGTTGTGTGTGAGGAACAGCAAGAAGATCAGTTTGGGTGGATATCAAGAGTACAGGAATATGGGGCACCTCGGTGGCTCAACGGATTGAAAGCCAGGCCTAGAGACAGAAAAGTCCTGGTTAAATCTGGCCACTGACTTCCTAGCTGTGACCCTGGGCAAGTCACTTAACCCCAATAGCCTAGCCCTTATCACTTTTCTGTTGTGGAACCAATGATTTTAAAAAATTAATAGAATTTATCCACAAGTTTCCCAATTTCTCCCCACCTCCCAAGGTACTATCCAGGCCTTTCAGGCACTCGCTGAAGGTGACATTCATAATTTATTCCTCTAGTAACAGTATTGATTCTAAGGCAGAAAGTGAGGGTTAAAAAAAAAATTTAAGTACAGTAATAACATTTAAAACATGTTGGAGCTGCATTGTAAAGGGTTTAAAAGCCAGAAGTTTGACCACAGACATTATATAATAGGGAATTAACTGGAATTTATTGAACAAGGATGCAACATGGTCAGACTTCACACCTTAGAAATAACATTATAGGAGTGCTGTGGAGAATGGATGAGAGATGTGAGGCCAGGAGACTGTCTCTGACCTTGGACAAGTCATTTAACTCCAACTGCCTAATTTTATATATATATATATATATATATATATATCTTATTTTATTCACTTAAAAATATTATTCTGAGAAGGGGTTCATGGGCTAATTTAATATATCATATCCCAGTTTAATGAAATTAGAATGGATTAAAAATTCTCATTTCTTACACCTAAACCTCAAATAATGATCTCATAATTTTTTATGGCTTAAGTTAAAGCTAAATCAAGTTCTAGACTCCTGGTATCCACTCAAAAAGATTTGGGGTAGACAAATATTAGTTGAAAAGATGTACCATTAAATTCTTTTACTGACATGCATATTATTCTAAATATAAGGTGATTAAAATGATTTCAAGGAAACAAATATTCTATTTCTCACAACTTCGCAGAATGATTTTTTAAGTTATACAGCTTTAAATGGGGTCCATGACACAAAAAAAAAGGATATGAATCCCTGGTTCAGATGCTGCAATAACAATTTCAGAGAAAAATGATTAACAGAATGCTTTTGTTAATGGAAAAAAGTGGCATCAGTTCAAACTTACACAATTTATAAGACCGCTTTTCATAATGAATTCCTATCACAAAAGCCTTTCTAAATTCTAAAAGCAAAATCAATAACTTAAAAATAATTATTGAAAACATTTTAATCCAACTAGTATTTATTAAGGCAATTAGCCTACATGCCAAGTACAATTTAGACACAATAGTATTATTTTTAATATATTATACTTATAGTATAATACAGATGGGGATTAGTATCTGAATCAGGAAGAATGGAGTTCCAATCCTGTGTCTAACTGGAACTAGTTATGTGATCATGGAAAACCAGTCTAAAAATATTCCCAAACAACTACCTATAAACTAAAGATGCTTCTGGGAGTCAGAACTTTGCCAAACAACTATTTGTATACATGCAGATGCACAGATGCACAGATACACACACACACACACACACACACACACACACACACTCACTCACACTCTACATTTTAAAATTTTATATTTAAAAAACTACCATGAATTTAATCTGTGGACTTCATGGTGTACATGTGGCAGATAGCATCATCATACCCACTAAATTTTCCCATTTTATTAGACTTTGAGCAATTTTTATTAGTAAAATTATGTAGGTGTTCAATTAATTTATGTTTGTTTCTGAAACATTTGTTGATTGTATCTGTATTTATTTGACATCAACAGCTCTCAATTATATCATTTTCTAGGGAAAACTAATGATCCACTATATAGAAATTTATTTTACTGTTATAATAAAGAACATTAAAAAATGTTGTTTTTTTTAATCAACAAGACCTACAGATGGCTCTTGTTCTCTTATCACAAGTAGTCTTGAACGCACATATACCTCTCCTGCCCCCAGAACCGAGTCCTTCCTTTTTACAAGAATCATTAAATAGAAGTGTCATAGTGACTGCATTCCACAACATATGGAAGCATTCTACCTCTGAATGGTCCCATTTTTCCACTAAGAGAAAGTATATTATCTCCTAAATCATGAATGATTATTACAAATCTCAGTCTGAATTTCTTTGAGCAACCTTTATTATATTATTAGTCATTATGTTTATGATTCGTCATGTTCTGTTTGGTTCTGTTCTCACAAATTCCTGTGTTTATCTGAATTGTTTCCACTGTACCCATATACCAGTTTAAGTCATTTTTCCAACTGAAGTGATGCCTACTTTGTTGAAACTAAAAATGCCATCAAGAATGTTTTTGTTTTTTTTTTTTAAATATTGTGGGCCTTTGTTTCTATCTATGGCTTTCTTAGGCTATATGAGTTTGCTGGGCCAAAAGTTATGAACAACTTCTGGTTTTTAGAAGATGTCATCTTCCTAGACTCTGGCAAAAAAGGTTCCATTTTTTAGGGTCATCTTTATCATTTCTAATTTACCAAGTGTACAGTAAAGTTTCAAGGTTTATTTTAATTTAATTTTCCCTTCTCTTCATCACTAATGATTTGGAGCATGAGCTCTTGAAAGCTTGCCATTCTTTAAAAAACTATTAATTTATCTGTTGAGGCTCTTGCAAGGTTTTATCTATGTCAGTTCTCTCTATATCTTGGGTGTCAAACTAGTAGAATATATTTGAGACAAATATTTTAGTCCCCCTCAATGGAATATATGTCATATTTTATCTTCACTGAACTGTTCTGATAAAGCTTCATTTTGGATAATTGAAAAAGTCCTTTCTTTTGTCTTTTACCACCAGCTCTATTCCTTGTTCCCTTAAGAATTTTCTGCCCGGGCATAGTTGTATGTATCTCTTTCTACTCTCTTAATTTTTTAAAATGAAGTGACCCATTTATATTCAGGTTACATTTTTATACTATTGTGGCCAACAGAAAGTATATCATCCTAATCCAAAACTAATTTCTTCCAGACAACTTTCTAGTTTCACAGCAGTTATCATATAGAGCTAGTTCTCCCTCCCACAAGTTTGTTTTTGGATTTAGCAAACATTAAGGATCAGAATTTTTTTACAGTCTTTTAATATATCATATCCCAGCTAACTGAAATTAGAAAGGATTAAAATTTTGCTTTTCTTGCACCCAAACTACAGATCCTGATCTCACTATTTTTTATGGCTTAAATGACAATCAAATCAATAATATTTATTAAGCACCTACTATGTACCCAAGCACTGTGCTAATTGCTGAGGATACAAAAAAGAGAGGTAGATTTGAGAATCATCAGCGAAATCAGTAGTAGTATGGGAAATGGCAGAGGAGAGAACCCTGAGGGACACCTACAGTTAGAGGGCATGATGTGGATAAAGATCCATCAGAGGAGACCGAGAAGTCAGATAGGGTAGGAAGAAAACCAGGAGAGTGGTATCCCAAAAGCAGAGAGAAGAGAATTATCAAGGAGAAGAACAAAGCTGCAGAGGTCAAGGAAAATGAAGATTAGAGGTGCCACTGGACTTGTTAATTAAGAAATAATTTCTAACTTTAGAGAGCAGTTCTGATGAAATTATAAGGTCTAGAGGTCAGATTGTAAGGAGGTTAAGAACTGAGGAACAGAGAAAGCTGAGTCAAGTTACAGACTCCAGGTTTCCATTCAAATGTAAAGATTTGGAACAGATGAAAGAAGTCAAAAAGATGTATCAGTAAACTATTTTACTGAAATGTACATTATTCTGAATGAGATGTTTGAAGCCATTTCAAGAGGTTTTAGCCAAACCCACCAATTAATCTTTTAGTGGTACTTTTCAATCCATTTTCAGAAGTCTTATTTTCTGATGAAGATAAAACTAGTGGTTTAACCATGTTTTGGCACTGGATGTCATAATGATTATCCTAATCGTGTAAGAAATTTAAATGCTCCATTCCTCTCAAAAATAGTTCCTTTTAAAAGGTTTTATTCTCTAAAAAGGGCAACAGCCAATTTTGAATAGCGCTTCATAATATACTCAACTAGCACATCAGCATTATGTTTGGGATCTGATTCTAGTTATTGTCTAAAAAGGAAAAATGACTTGTTAAAACATTGCTGGAAAAATAAATAACCATACAGTAAGGCCTTTGTATCCATGGAGGATTCTACCACGGACTGCTGAAACTGCAGATATAAAGGAACATCTGCTGTTAAGTATGAGTAACTGAATCCGCATATACAGGGGCACAACTGCACTACTAGCACCATTACTCTTGTTCTTTGGGGCCATTATTACAGTAAATAAGGGCTTTCTTAAACAACAGCACTTCCATACAGCCAGACTGGAAGAAAGTTTCATATGGGAGTGTGAGTATGGGGAAAAAAGGGAAGTCCCTACAGAGTTGATGGAATTCACTGTTATAGCTTGTACTAGCTTGGTGGGTAGTTTAAAACTTAGGAACCATCTGTTTTCTGGAATTTTCCTATTTTAATTTTTTTCCATTGTTAACAGCAGGTAACTGAATCAGTCAATACCAAATTAGCAGACATGGGAGCACAACTGTATCAGTTCAAAAAAAGGTTCTTAAAATTCAATACAAAAATTCAGGTGTTAAAAGGAAACTTTATATTATCCTGTGGGTCAATATGCCCCCAAAGCTATTACTCCTTTATAACATACAAGTCCACACAATCAATTATGTTTTTTTTTTTTTAGGGGAAGGCTGCTAATTAAAAGGTTAGCCATGCTACTGAGAGATGACTTTAAGGTTTGGAAAGTTAAATCATTATAATGCTTGGAGAAAAAGGAAAGATGGGATAGTAAGAACAAGGCTGATAGACAGAATCTCTAGTCAAAGCTCCTAGAGAGGAAGAGAAGTAGGAATGTAAGAATAAATCAGTTGCTTAGAGCAATTTGGGGACCTTGTCTGGACTTACAAAAATTTCTAACATCATGGTAGAATATCTTAATGACATTACTATAAAATGATACATCTATGAAGAAAGACTTTCATTTAAAAGAAGTTAACAGTAGACGTTGCTGCCACCAACTCTTGCTGAAAATGCAGTAAAACTTCTATTTTGCTTCCACTCATTGGAAACCCATAACTGGTTTGAAACAGAGTAGGCTTAGTTACAGAAATGGTTATTCAGTATCATGATGCTGTGCAACTTAATTATAATGCATCATTAAATGCCTACATCTAAGACAGCTATAGGCTGTGAGAGCAAAAGAAAAATCATGGTGTAATACATAACATGCTGGATTTGGAGCTGAAAAGTTGTCTTAAAATTCTGCCTCTGTCATTTGCCAGTTGTATGGCCTTAGGTAAATCAAGTTTTCCAATCTGTAAAATGGAAATAATTAATACTGGTAGCACCTGTTTTGAGGCTCAACTAATATATATAAAATGCCTTGCAAACTTCAGAGTGCTTGCTATATGTAAATGCCAACTAACACCATCATCATAAAAATAATTTTAGGAAGGAAAGAACATTAACAAATATCAGGAACGTGCAGCAGCACCTTGAAGGAAGATCAAGAATCTGAAAGGCAGAGAAAAAACAAAGTGGGTCAGGGCAAGAAGAAAATTTGTAATCATGAAGAGATGAGGAGATACATTTTCAGTTTTTAAGGAGTAGCTAATATTGTCATCTGGCTAAAAAAAAAGGACACAAGGGGGGTAACATAAGAAGGGTTGGAAAGTAGGTTAGATCCAGATTGTGGAAGGCTTTAGGAATCTGTATGATTGTAGTCTTTAATAAAGTCACTTGAACAAGAGTGTGACATTGTCAGATGTGTCTTGGGAAGGTTATTTTATCAAGTCTTTCAAAGAAGATTGGAGAGGAAAGAGAATGGAATCTTCCATAATAATTCAAATGATAAAAGGTCTTACTAATTGAGGTTGGAGGGGGCAGCTGGGTGGCTCAGTATATTGAGAGTCAGGCCTACTAGAGACAAGGTCCTAAGTTCAAATCTTGCCTCAGACACTTCCTAGCTGTGTGACCCTGGGTCAAGTCACTTAACTCCCATTGCCTAGCCCTTACCACTCTTCTGCCTCGGAGCCAATACGCAGTATAAACTCCAAGCGGAAGGTAAGGGTTTTTAAAAATAATAATAATAAGAGGTGGGAACAGTTAAATGGACAGTTAAGTGGCAAGAGATTGTAGCTGGGTATTCCTTTTGATTACCGAGTCCTAAGGAGAATTTAGAAGGTAATTCTCTTAGCCTAGGTTCAAGTTATTGAAAGCACTTGAGATTTAACTACATTTCTTTAAATCTACTCTACAATTCAGAATATCTCTACACAATCTAAGTGGCCTACTCCTTTTAATTAAATCCAGTGATGTCATATAGTTTTGATTTTTCATACTATAAACCTTTTAAAATTTAAACATGTGTAATTAAAAAAGAAGGTGGGCTGTTCATGTAGGGGAATCAAGAGATAACAGATGCACAGCCAAAATACTCACCTGGTAATCTCTAGAGTACTAGTAAAAAGAACAAGAGGAAGGTATCAAAGAGAGAATATGAACACTAACCACACAGGCATAGAGGAGTCAGACAGACTTGGTATAGAGGGAGGAAATCTCCACCTATTCTCAAAAAACAAAGAAGTAAGTAACTAAAGAGCTATGTCCAAAGATGTATCCATAAAAGCCTACTTAAGTCACAATGCAATTGAAGCAAACACAGCACCATAACACTTCATCTTACCAAAACACAGATGAGAACAAGGAATCAAAAATATCAAGAGGTCAACAAATCTATGCATTGAAATGGATTTTACTCAGAACTACATAAATTTGACTAGTTGTAAATTTCAAATTATTTCAAATTAAGTCTTTTTTCAAAATTGCCTATTATAAATTTGAACTAAAAAATGACTAGATTGCAAGATTTTTGCAACTAAGCCATCTTCTCATATATTTTGTTCTATTAAAGTAGTAATATTCTAAGATCCAGTCATATAATTGTAAACCTGATTTTTGAGAAATCCAATTTAAAGTATTGGCATAAATAAATACAAATAAAAATAAAAGACAATGCTGATACCATACTTTTAAAGGTAAATCACATATACTTTTCCTTAAATCAGTAAACTACAAAAGTAGAAAGTAAGTCGTAATATTAGTCCAGACTTTTTTTTGGAAAGAAGGTGAAGGGTTGTTGCAAAGTTGAGTCAAAACCAGTGTATTTCAGTGTATTGATGTTCTACCCCCCTCCCACCATGAGCTTCTTTGTGACATATAAATTTACCCCATTTTGTTTCTTTTCCCATTTCTCTTAATATTAACCTTTTTTTTTAACTCATACACACATACACATATATTTATGCACACATATATCTATATACATATTTATGTCTTGGCATTTTATCCTATACATTTTGTCACTGTTCCCTCCAAGTATAATTCTTCTAGCTACCCAGGTGATGATAACAATTTTTAAGAGTTACCAATATCTTCTTTTCTTATAGGGATACGTATCATTTTAACTTATTGGGTCCCTTAAGAAAAGTTTGTTTTTTGTTTTGTTTTGTTTTTTTCCCCCTTAATTACCTTTTGATGATTCTCTTGAGTTCTGTGTTTGGGCATCAAATTTTCTGTTCAGGTCTGGTCTTTTCTTTACAAATGCTTAGAATTCTTCTATTTTATTAAATGACCACACTTTTCCCTGTAAGAATATAGTCAGTTTTGTTGGGTAATTGATTCTTGGTTGTAGACCTAGTTCCCTTGCTTTTCACATTCCATGCCTTTCGGTCCTTCAGTGTGGATGCAGCCAGATCATGTGTTATCTTAACTGTAGTTCCATGGTATCTGAATGACTTCTTAGCAGCCTGTAATATTTTTTCCTTGGTCTGGTAGTTCTTGAATTTGGCTGTAACATTCCTGGGTGTTCAGTTGGGGATTCTTTCAATCTCCACTTTTCCTTCTTGTTCTAGAATGTCAGCGCAGTTTTCTTGAATAATTTCCTGTAGTATGGTGTCCAGGCTTTTTCTTTTGTCATGGTCTTCTGGTAGACCAAAGATTCTTAAGTCTCTCCTGGAACAATGTTCTAATTCTTCTGTTTTGTGAATGAGGTGTTTCATATTTCCTCAATTTTTTCATTCTTATCATTTTGTTTTATAGTTTCATACTGCCTTGTGAAGTCGCTTGCTTCTAATTGTTGTATTCTGGTTTTTAAAGACTGGATTTCATCCCTGGCTTTTGGGTCATCCTCCTGATCTGATTTTCTTTGGAGGTCATCTTTATCTTCTTTGCCTCATTTTCAAGCTGATTAATTTTGGTTTTCAAGACACTATTTTTTTGTTTTAGTTCAAGTCCCTCTGTTTCCAGATGACTTATCATGCTTTTTAAGTTCTTTTCCCAGTTGTCTTCTGCCTCTCTTAATTGTTTTGAGTTCTTCCAAGGCCTGTGTCCAATTCGCTGGAGTTTCAGTGTTTTTGCTTTGTATTCACTTGATCATCCTCTGTTACATTTGCTCTTTGTTCATTGCCTGCACTATTGCTCCTCTCATTTTGTGCTGGATCTATGGGTTTGGGCTTTTCTGTCAGCCTTCACCCTTGGAGCTTAGCAAGGCACTCACAGCAAGGGGAGAGGTGTTGGAGCTTGAGCTTCCAGGCCCTCTGAAGCCTTGATGAGATTAAGCCCAGCTGAGTTGCAGAGTTGCAGAGCTAGATATGCCTGAGGTCAAATGGGGGGAGGGGGAGGGGGAGGGGGAGGGGCGCCTACAATATGGAGTGTCTCTATTGCTGTGACTAGGCTGCCTCCTCGGTGCTTCTCCTCTAGCTGCCTCCCAGCCTCCTGTTTTTGGAGTCTGGCACAGCTTTGCCCACAAGGTACTCCCTCCAGACTAGCGTCCTTGAGTGGGGGAGGGGTCCTGGGACCTTCCTTCTTCCTTCCCCTTAAACTTGAGTGTTCTAGAATTCAGGCTTTTTAGGGACATACCTTTAAGTTGAATCCAACAAGAGGGTTCCTTAGATCTGTCCTGTTAGATTTGGTTTTTCAGTCCCCTAGGAGTATTTGGTTTTTAATTGGTGAAGAAGGATTTTCAGAGGTCTAAACTTTCACTGCCTCTACGCAGCCATCTTGACTCCACCCTTTGGTTTGTTTTTTAGAACAGCAATGAAAGATGATCTTAAATAAGGATTGTTGTTAGTTTCAAACAAGAATGTGAAAACAATTTTGCAAAACTTAAGTCACCATAACAGCTCTGAACTCTTCATTAGGCATGCTTAGTAGTTTATAAGCAGCCTTATCATATTATATTTTTAGTACCTGAAACCAAATCTCCACAAAAATGCAGTAAACCCCTTTATATCACCTGACAAATAACCAGAGACAAAGCTAATAGCCCCTATATGTCATTTAACATCATGTTTTTGCTGAACCAAATTAGACTTTAAGGACAAGTCCTTTGAAGTTTCTAGAAACCATGAGTTAGTACTGAGGAAGTGACTTTACTGTCAACTAAAAATTGCCACTATTTGAATGTAAAGAACTTATGCTTAATTTCTAAATCAGAAATATACTAATATACAGAGCTCCCTTCTTTACTCCCAAAAAGGATACACAAGACAGAAAATAGCAGCGGGCTGGTCATATACCAAACATTTAAGATACACCTGGAATAGCATACCAGTACCCCTAAATTAAAAAAAACATATATTACTGCAACCAAATTTTGCAATCATTTGCCTTAGGAAATCTGGGTTTCACTTCCAATTCTGCCACTTGTTATATGACAGGTCACTTTACTTTCCTTGGGTCTTATTTGCAAAATTAGGAGGGGAGGAACCTAAGGGATCCCTAACAATAGCTTTAAGCCTTTTGATCCTAAGAGAGCATCCTGTGCTCTGGGGTGAAATCTTCCAGAGAGGACTCATAGTAAAGACTCACTGTAAAGAATGAAAAAGTATAGCACAAGTACGGAGGAATTATGATCTTTGTCAGCAGAGGAAGTACCTCCATGATGAAATCACAGAACAAAATAAAAACTTGTTTTATTTTTAAAACTTTTTAACTTTTAGATGATGTATGATGCTAAAGATCTGGAAAGTTAATCTGCCAGATAATTCACAGCAATAAACACACAACAGTTATTTTCTTTCACTAATAAAGCAATGAGACATATGCCATGAGTAGCATGATACAATAACTCTTGAAAACTCAGCACTTTCACTTCCAAATTACCTACTACTTGCTATATATAAGAAGCACCACACAAAGGCTTTTAAAGAACTTCTGTACTAGTTTGATTCTCAGAAAGCTACATGGGAAAACTAGTAAGTGGTCTCAATTACTTTCAAGACCCATAGAGACTAGCTATGAGAGGAAAAAACTGTTTTAGGGAACTAGGAACCTATAAGTGTTAAATTTGACGTGTCCGCTAGATACTCCCTTAAAAATTATATGATCTCAATGACTAAATTCTCCAAGGAATTACATCAGATAGCCTGCCTATATCGTTTCCTGAAAACAGTGTGAGGCCAAAATTCTTTGACATTTTAAAAATATTTTGTCAAGTAAGATATAGTTTTTCCCCAACAAAGACAGCCACATCCTTTTATGTTCAAGGTCAAGAAAAAAAGTCAAGTCATGTACTTGTCTCCTTAAATATTTTCAAGTTTCACTACAAGCTCATTCAGTTTGCTTCATAACTCATTTTATTTAGAATTAATCTAATTTTGCTAACTCCCATGAATCTATCAAATAACCTGTATGAAATGAAAATGTTCATCTAGTCAATCAAAAAGCACTTACTAAGTACTTAGGTACCAGGTATCATACAAAGGGGGTAGAAGTACATAGAATAAAGTTCCTGCCCTAAAGGGGTTCACATTCTAAATGAGGAAGTAAAAAACTTCCAAAATTATACATACAGAGTAGATAGAAGATAATCTCAGGGAAAGGGGAAGGCAATAGGAGCTGAGACCAGAAAAGGCCTCTGGCAGAAGGCTAAATTTGAGCTGAAACAAAGGAAATCAGTGAAACTAAGGGACAAGAGATAAGGAGCACATTCCATGTTCATTCTATAGAGAACACCTATCCTTATCTTTGTGTACCTCATGCCTCAAATGCAGACTTGTCTCACATCTTTCTCTTAAAATCCCTACTGCCTTTCAAATATCAGCTCAGAGACCACCTCCTATCTGCAGACTTTTCTGATCCCTCAAATGCTGGTACTTTTCCTTCCTCAAATTATCTTTTATTTATTTGTGCAAAGCATGCAAACCAAATTAGTAAAATAATAGTAATAGTTGTGTGGCACTTGAAGGGCTTTATGTACATTATCTCCTTTAAATACCTGCTCACTCCCCAAATAACCCTATAAATGCTACAGATTCTAATCTACAGACAAGGAAATTGAGGCTCAAGATTAAGGGACTTGTGGATGGTATAAGTAAATTTCTTAAGTGTACAGATCTAGTGCCATTTACAAAGTAAGCTATTAAAAGTGTTCATTGGATGGAATCTATTCTGAATATTAATAATAATAATGAAAAAAAGAGAAACTCGTTCCAGCAATGCAGATGAAGACCCTCTCTCAATACTACAGCCTGCCGTATGCAGATTCTTTGACTCTCCCAATGATAAATGAAGTTTACTATTCCATAGAAATTAGTACTTTTCTTCCCTTTAGCCTAACTTCTAATATTTCTTTAACAATATTCTATATTATCCTTCAGAAGGCTTAATAATAGGCTCACAAATACTTCAAAAATAACAAATGAGCCTAAATATTTTTTCTTTGTAAAGAATAACAGATAAGGCAATTATAGTAAGCTAATAAGTTTTTTGGGGTTCCAAAAAAGTGGCTATGATTTCCCTAGGTTGTTTTCACAAAAAAGTCTAAACAATTAACTCAATAAGACTAAGGTACTAAAAATTCTCATTATACAGATGTCTTATTTGCATGATATATACTGAGCTTTCTTAATTTAGCAAAAATAAATTAAAATTATCGATGAAACATTTTCTTCCTTTAAGTAGAGAGCTAGAGAATCATAGGGTTAGTGTAAGATTGCATATGCTGCCAAACTCAAAAAAGCATTTTAAGTTGTTTAACTATTTCATTACATGGAAGGTTAACCGGAACTGATTTGATATTTTAAAAGTACCAACAACATTTTTAAAAAATAAAATGGTTACCACATTACAAAGGAATACTTTATTTTACAGAAATATTTCCTACAAAATTCTGGTTTTGGTCCAATTTGTTAGGAAAAATATATCCATTACATAAACCAAAATACTGATCATACTGAGATCTAGCTATGATGCTATTTATTTTATAAAGCTTCTCAAGACATCCTTCTTTCATGTATCATGGATAGTTCATAAATATTATGGCTGTTTGTTTGTAGTCACTTCCTAATAATATTCCATTCATCTAACAGGCAAATTAAATTTCTTTTAGCGCCTGTCTTCCAAGTCACAGTTGCCAACTTTCATTGAGTCCTATGTTAAATTTCTATACTCCATCCTATCACACTGTAACCAATAGCACTATAACTACTATAAGACTGTTCCTTCCAGTTAATTATTTCCTCTCTTACTCTTTTCCATATTGTGATTTCATATTTATCTCTGAATTACAGAAGCCTCCATATAGAATACCATATGCAATATAAATTGTATGATCCTTTAGAATAAAACTAAGTATGACTATAAACTAACCTGTGCATAATTTTTATCTCTGTATGCCACTTTGTTCCCAGAGACAAAGTTTACAAAAGAGATACATTTTCATCGCAATAATTAATAATACAATATCAAAAAACCTGACTTCTTGGCATAGTGTCTTACTCAGAATAACACCTAGTAGCATTTGTATTTATTTTGAAGGTTTCTAGTTTTATTTTAAATAAATTTGTGTATAAGTAAAGTTATACACATTCTTTCAGTGGCTAGGAAAGACCTTTGCCTAGTCAGCATTTTTCTGCACTACATTTGGAAGTCTACAGCTAATCTGACCAAAATTTTCTCCAACACTCTTGTACCTCCTGCCTTATACATATGGAATTCATCTACAGGAAACTTCAAAGACAAGTAGTTTTACTACACCCTTACCTCCCCAAACCACTGGATTACATGCCATCTCTTATCCCTTTAATGCATGGGTACAGTTTAAAACCAGTTGCAATTCTGAACCAATTTACTTGGAGTGTTAAATAAACCTCTGGGCAGTTTGCAACAATTATGTCATCAATAAAAAAGAACATCAAATGACATTTCCTGCAAACTTCACCACAATATTAATCATCTAACATTTGTACATATAATATAAACATCAACTTTTTTTCATGTCACAATATTTGAAGAGGTGGTAGTTGATATATTTCAAAGGAGCTTATTAAAATCTTATCTTCGTGCTTTCTTCACACCTTAAACCTTTTGTCTAACCTCTGACTTTGTATAGTATTCAATATATTGAGGCATTTAGCAGAACTACCCTCATAAACATATTTTAAATCTTGGGTTTACACAGACAATAACTTCATTAAGTCTTTTCCAAAGACCAACAAATAGTTGCCAGCGCTAAATGAATCTTCTACCTAAAAGGTAAGGCTGGCAGCTCCCTAATTCTTTTAAATTATTTTAGCTTTTCAGGAACACAAGCATTTAGTTTCTAGGCTATATAAATACTACTTTGTGTGTAATGAATAAAAGATGAGAGGCCATTCCTTCCCTAAGAAACTAACTTCAAAAAAATATACTAGACTACTGATTAAGGAAATGCAAACTAAAATAATTCTGAGATATCATTTCATACCCATCAGATTGACTAAAATGACAAATGTTGGGAGGGGATGTGGAAAAATGGGGCACTAGTGCACTATTGGTGGAGCTGTAAACTGATCCAACCATTTTAGAGAGCAATTTGGAATTACTCCCAGACAACTATACAACTGTGTATATCTTTAAAGCAATTGTATTGCTGGGTCTATTTCTCAAGGACATCAGGTAAAAAGAAAAAGAACCTAAATGTTCCAAAATATTAGTAGCCGCTTTCTTTAACTAGAAATCAAGGTAATGTCCATCAAGTGGAGAATGATTAAACAAACTGATATGTGATTGTAACAAAATAGTACTGTGCTATAAAAAACAAGAGAAGATTAAAAATATTTTTTTTTAACTTGGAAAGAATTACATGAAATACTGAAGAATGAAACAAGTGGAATGAAGAAAGAATTATATATACACCTACAGAATTTTTATTTGAGGAATAACTTGTGAGTGTTCACCTCCAGATAATGAACTAAGAGGTAGAAACAAAAGACACATAATTAATATTTTGTTAATGTTTTCTTTCTATAGTGTAGGGAGGGGCTGAATAAACCTTTAAAAAAAGGAAACTTACTTGGGTCTTGAAAGTAGAAAATCTTGGTGATACATCTACTAATTACGTGTAATAATAATATGTGTAATAAGTGGTTGGGCTCTCAATGAAACACTGATAAAAATAAAAAGGTCAAGGCATGCACCAGATTTTTCTATTGTCCCTAATTCCTTAAATTATTATTTCACTTTCTAGGAAAAGCAATAACTCAGTTCAACAAATGAATCTACAAAACACTAGTTTTATCTATTATTCCTCATTGTGTGTAATGCAGGAAATGAAAACATACAGGCAGAAATTAGTCTAATTTCAAAGAGTTTAAAATTTAATAGGACTGCCTTAGCCCTAAGTAGCAATTTCCTGATAGCTGGCTCCCTTAGTAAAAGACCTTTATTTAACAGCAACTAGTTAATAAGTTGTCCAATACCTCTGGTCCTTAAGAACTTTTTTATGTATGTGGCTTTTGTTCAGCTGTGCAGCATCCATTCTTTAGCTCACCTATTCTAATTGTAGCAAGTTTAAATATGACTGATTACAACATTCATAGGCTGATTAAGTATATAACACATTTTGTAGGACTGCTCACCCTCCAAAGGCACTTTCTGAATTATGAAACAGAAAACATGTCTTTATCTTGCTCAGGGCCCTGGAATCAGAGACTTCTCACCCTACTAGGCAAACTAGACCATGCTTCCAGTTCAGTTCTCCTATCTTCATTTTCAGTGTAGCTCTATTGAACTAAACAACTCCTATAACACCATAAGATAATGATCTAAGCTTCTATGATTCAAAGATAAGTCATTTTTGGGTCTAGGAACCAAAAATATACTCTTTGATATACCTAACAATCCTTACTCTGCTAACTCCCAGGAGGTACTATTTTGCTATACTTTCTTTTATACATACATCTAGTAATATATTTAATCAGAAACATGCAAATAACTTTTAAGATATCTTGAGTCTAAAATACCAATCAGCAAATATTTAACACTTACCTTGTGCCAAGCACTGTGCTGAAACATGCTGGTCACAAAAATAAAAAGGAAAAAGCAGTTCCAGCCCTATAGTTCAGGGCCCAGAAATAGAACTTTTGTTTGAAGAATGTAATTCTTTCAATTTTATTAAGTATAAGGGTCTTTTAAACTCTGGAAAATAATATTACAAGTTAAATATTTTGAACTACCAGGGGAAAATCATTAAAAGGTATTTAATTAGTGGGGTTATTATGGCTTTTTATATAAGAAAGGGAAGTATAGAAGGGGGAGATTATCATAAAAAAAAAAAAGATTTTCCAAAGCTCAAAAATGTATACATTGGATTAAAGCAAACTACTTTTAGGGAATGCCTTATAGATCAAATTTTATTTATTTATGGTCACCTTTTATGTAACAAAATCTGATAAAAACACAAACTTATTTCTGACTGAAAATTAAGTGTCACTGTTTTAAAAGTCAAAATCATTTTTTTAAAAAGTACAAGGAAGGAAATAAAATAATGATTGCTTTAGGGCAGAGACACTGAAATTAGCCTTTGACTTAATTTCATTAGGCACACAAAGGAAAAAAATATAAGTGTGAAATTGCATTTTTGAGATCAAAATCACGAAGATGGGCATTGAACCTATGATTTCACTGTTATAAGAATTCCTTGAAAGAAATGTTCATTTTCCAATGAAGGCTGCCTTTCTGGAAGTCAAGAGACTTGTCAGAAGCAGGAATTCTGACTTCTAGACCAGCTCTAGCCATTATGGCATACTGCCCACTTCTTCAATGATAGGCACGGTATAACCTACACTCAGGGGTCTAAGTATAATATAGTGTTTCTGTGTGCCTAAATGCCTCAGTGCTGTTCCTCTATAACTGTATTTATTTTCTTTTTAGCTCTAACATAAAACTACACCTGCACTTTCTGTGTTAGAGAAATACTAGAAACAAAGTATTTGTCCATCAGCAGATATACAATAAACAAGTGGTGATCCATGAACTTAATGAGGTATTACTATGCTGTAAAAAATAATAACTCAGAAAAAAATGGGAAAACTTATAACAAAGTAAACAAGCAGAACTAGGAAAATAATGTACACAATGATGACAACAGGAGGATCAAAAATAAATGCTATAAAATCATAATGACTAAGCTAAGGGGTGGGTAGCTAGGTGGTGGCAGTGGATAGACTGCTTAAGCCTTAAGTCAGGAAGACTTGAATTCAAATTTGGCCTCAGATAATGACTACCTGTATGACCCTGGGAAAGTCACAAACTCTTAATCCTGTAATCTCAGTTTCTTCAATTACAAAAAATGACTAACAGCATCTCCCAGAGTTGTTATAAGGATAAAATTTAATAAAGTGCTCAGCAACATAATGCCATGGCATGTAGTAGAGATTTAATAAACATCTTTTCTAAACCCCAAAAAAGGACTGAGGAGTCATCCCACACCCCTTTCTTTGCAGAAAAGGAAATAAGGAACAGCATAGTGTCAGTTAATTTCATTAAACTGGATTTCCCCCTCTTTTTTATTCTCTATTATACCCTGGGAAACTCAACCCCCATTGCCTAGCCTTTACCACTCCTTCTGCCTTAGAACCAATACACAGTACTGATTCAAAAATGCAAGGTAAGGGTTAAAAAAATTATTTTACTCTAGAAGTTTAAAAAAAATTTTTAGAAGTAGAGTGGTATAAGCCTTAAATAAGCTTATCACATATTGCATTTTTAATAATTTCATGTTACCTGTTAACCCAAAAAAAATTTAAAGAGAAAAACATTAGGACACATATGAAAGGTTACAGAAAAATAAACTCTTCTAATCTCTTCTTTAAAAAATTTTTTGTAGAAATGTATTAACTTGAGATCCAAGATGCTCAAGTCACTCAAGTTAAAACTCAAATGGCATCTTTTCCAAGTGACTAAACTTTGTGATTATGTCTACATCTAAAAACTGCCCATGCTATTTTGCAAACAAAATCTTTTCTCCAGTCTTTTGCTGTAGGATAGTATTCTATAAATAACATGTTATCAGAGTCTTAACTCAAAATTCTATGAAAATATTCATCCACAAATTAATCTGTGAAGACTTTCCATGGAAGCCACTGTGGTAAATTATTTCTTGGTCTAAATCCTGAAAGGGTTATTTTTGGACACTTATTTACCTTTGCCTAAAACCCCACGGCCTCAAGATCTTTAAAAAAGCCTATGGTTTTATTAAGTGCTACTCTTTTTGTATGCTTTCTAGAAATAGTGCCAACTTCAGCTAGTATAGGATCAAATGATCTCCTCAAAATGCTTAGTTTGGTTAAACATTGGATAATTTGTTAAAAATTTGAAACCTCTAAGCCAGCAGTTCTCAACCTCTCAATTTGTAGCAATGAGAATACATAATGCATATCAGGTATTTACATTCCGAATCATAACAGTAGCAAAATTACAGTTTTGAAGTAGCCACCACTGCAACATGAGGACCTGTATTGCGGGGTCACGGCATTAGAAAGGTTGAGAACCACTGCCAGAGTAGTAGATAAAAAAGAAAGAGTGCAATCAGAAGACCTGGTCCCTAGTCTCAAATTTGCCACTACCTTCCTTTGGGCAAGTGACTTTCCATTTCTAGACCTCAGCTTTGGAATGTGTAAAAAAATGAGGCCAAGTAGTCACTAAATAATCTCTAAAATTATGTCCACCTCTAAAATTTGGGAGTCTATGATTTGGGAGTCTCGTGGATCTCTTTTAAAAATGTACCTTTTTAAGATCAAATATATTTCTCAAAAAACTTTTAATGCTTAATTAAAATGTTTTTATGATTTATTAAGCACAGAATACACAATGTTACTAAAAGTTTAAGCTGAGGTGTTATCCCACAATCTTATACTAAATATAACAAAACAACCAATGTGCCCTGAGGTTGTTAGCATCCTAAATAGCAGTACTCACTGCTATATTTGTGGTTTTGTGATCCAAAAAGACAAGTGTAGATAGTGAAAAATATTTAACAAGAAAATTACATTGTTATTTTCAAAAGAGCTACTATCCTGTGATTGTTATATTTTTACACAATTTCTAAAATACAAGTGTCATAATTAACATTATAGCAAAGAATATTTAGTTGACTGAAATAGGTAACTCTTCAGCGTTTCCAAAAATATTTAAAGTCTGTGAACTGTACCTTACTATTTTATCAGTTATCTGCTATTCTTAGTTACTTTTGGAAGTTAAAATGAAAAAATATCAATTTGTTACTTTCCTTAGTAGGATTTCTTACCCAGATATACCTTAAAAAAACAGATCTAAGACATCTAATACCTTATAACTCTCAAACTTTCGATGAGAAATTGTGAGGGTATATCAATTTATGTAGTATACAATACACCGTGGCCTTACTAACTCAAGAGTTTGGTAGGTTACAAAAAGTTTTTGAAGTACTACTGTGCCTGGTGTCAAATTCAAATAGAAACGGGACCAACAAACAATACTTAAGGATCCCCCTCGGCCCCATGATGATGGTTTTAAAATATATTCATCTGTTTTGTTATATTCTTATTGATTTTGTTAAATACTTCCCAATTACATTATAATCTGGTTCTGGTTATCCTTTAGAGTGTTTGGGTCACATATGTCCCATGGTGTTTGACATTCTGCCTTGGGACACTAGTTGGCAAATATTTTGCCACTGTGGTCCCCCTTCCAGCTCTAATCTTTATTAAGCCCACCTTCAAATGACAAAAACGTTAGCATGCAAGTTAGTGTTGATATAAAATACCTGAGAAAGGCACAAAAATATTTTCTAGTAATATTATTTCAAATAGAGTAGGGAGAAATTGATAGGGAGATAGTCTTGGTAAATACTGACAAGATCCATGACAAATCTTAGAAGAGGGATAGTTTTAAAATGTTCATAAGGCAAATGATTTATTGGAATTTTGAGATAAAAATACACATAATTTACATGTATCTTCATTCAAAAAAGGCAAGTAGTAACCTTTTTAAGTGTATTTCACATAATCTGTATTATACTTTTGAAATTATTTTTTGAAAGAACTGGGAATGTAAGTAGAATTTTAGAACAGATTCAAAAGAAAGCCCTGGCTTCCCACAACTAAATTCTACCGCAAGTTATTCTCCCCTTTGCCCCTGAATCAAAGGGTAAAGTAAATTCTGATGAATCTATATTATTAGAGCAGTATGTCATATAGAACCATACTGCCATGCAAAAAAGATTACCACAACTAAGAAATAAAGAAGTACTATGATATATATAAAAGCAAATGTTTATTGATTGAACTGCTCCTGCTATTTTAGGAAAACACTTTATAACAAATTCTAATAAAAAATAGTTAGAATCTAAGCCTTCAACAAGTAATGTTAATACATCTCAAAATGGAGGACAATTTTAAGTTCTATTCAAATACAGTCATTTGTACTGAGTTTTTAAAATTAAGGTTCAGCAAACAAAGTTATTTAATTTTAGAATGTATAAGAAAGTATAGTTAGAGAATCTGCTTCAAAGCCAGTAAGATCAGGGTTCAAAGTTACACAATCTCTCAGTGTACAAAACAAGTAAGACTTTATACTGCAAAGGTAGGCCTGCATTGGTAGAAGTTTTAAATATGACTGGTGAAAAAAGGGATTTAATTTCCCTCCCTTTCCACTTACCTTTCTAGGCCACCACATATCACCCTAAATATCCAGGTGACCACTTAACATCTTTCACTATGAATCTAGGTTTAAGTGCACCAACAAGAATTGCTCAATCTCTCATTTATATGGTTCTACATCATCTTAATTCTGCCTTTTTACTACATGCAAAAATAATCTGAAACAAATGATGAGACAATCAGCACTAGCAAATAACTACTGACTCTGTGCCTAGAAAATATTTGTCATGGCTTGTAAAAGCAGTCTTTAGTTGTACCTTAAATATGGAAATATCACTGTTAGTCAAATTATTCATCATGTAGGACTTAAAGATTATTTGTTTACATAATGAAGCTCCTAATTATACATCATACTAATCATAAAACATTAGTTTTAAAACTTTTTGCTTTCAAGACCCTTTATATTCTTAAAAAATTTCCTGAGGATCACAGAGCTTTTGTTTACATAGGTTATATTAATTAAAATTTACTCATTAAGAATTTAAAAGGGTCATAGGGCCTCTCCTAGGGGTGTGGGAAGGGGGAGTATCTCTGGATCACGCTGAGAACTGGTGGCAGAAAACACCTTAAAGCTTAAGATGTTAGAAGTTACCTTTAACCAATAATATTTTACAATCCTAAAAGGTAGACAGAACAGGTTCTATGTCTAATTAAATGTTTTATGTTACACTCCAGTAACACAGAACAGGATTCTTTCTAAAAGAATATATTTCTTTATCATCAGCATATTCTTAACAGTAAGCACTTATTGTTAAATTTAGTGGATATGGATATGGATTTGGAATCAATCCCCACTGTTAAATAACAAATCTTGGACATATACTTCCCTTCCAAATCTGTTTCCTCATTTGAATGGAGAGAAGACAAAGTCCTTATGAGGAGTTTTTGTGTAAGGTATTAGAAAGTACAGCTTATGTAAAACTGTTGTTAGGCAAATTTTAAACTCTTGTTCATTAGAAACATTCCACCAAGTTATTCTACTATTTTCATAGGTATGCCCCCCAATAAAATAAAGGAGGCTCACATCCACCACAATGAGCAAAAAGTAGAGCAAGTGGTGATATAGCAGCACTCCCCAGAATGGCTCAAAAAGCACAATTAGGCACAATTTAAATTTAAAAGACTCATCACAAATCTAAATGTTGCTGCTACATTATTTAACAAAGTTAAAGTTTGATACATTTCCATTTTTTAAAAAGCCAGTCAGTTTAGCCCAACTAGCTTAATTTTCCTTTTTTGATAATCTCATTTTGAATATAATTTTAAAAAAATATGTTAAATTGAAAGCACATGAAATCTGACACAGGAAACTAGAAAAATATTAAAAATTACTTTAAAACAAAACATAGCCAAAATAGATTGAGCACAAAGCATTGTTTCCCACGATATTAGGTACTGAGGTACCATAGTTTGTTTATGCTGTCTTGACCAGCTCTGGATATCTTTTTGGGTAATCTTGTAATTTTACTTGGGCTTTTAGATTTAAATTGTGTTAAATATCCTAAGAGCTCAACTAATTTTACACAAACCGACCTCTTCATTCTGCATAATATTTTAACATTACACATGTAACAAGAGCATTTTTACATGCTTTTTCTTTCTCAAAATATTGCATTTAGGATTGAAGACAAAGACATTTTTAGAGTTGTTTATTTATCGAGTAATCTGGGTAACAAGTTTCTATTCCCAATCTATTTAGACCTTTTATCATTATTGATTCTGGAGAAGCCAATATGGATATTGTCTAAATTAGTCTTAACACCTCAGCTATCATGCTCATAATATATGGAAATAATTAAGAGTAGAATTATTTCATGGCACTAACATTTTAGTCTAAGGAAAAGTAACTACTACTACCACAGGATACCAATTAAAATGTTTAAAGTAAGCCTTTAACTCAATAGCATTTACAGGTTTCATTGTAGTTTGTAGATAGAAAGACCTTAATTTAATCATACAAAGATTCAAGACAAACTATATTATTCAATATCTACATTCTCAGATAGGTATTATTCTGGCCACTGGAGGGCAGTCACATTGACCAATAAATATAATACTCTCAACTTTACTGAAACTTGAACGAAAGGAAGTAGAAGATAAAAATATCAAAAAATATAATTAAGGCTATTTGAAATAAATATGACAATATGCTTAAAGGATATAACACTGAAATTTCTATCCCTCATTAAGTCTACAGCCCTAATAAAATCAATCTCCCCAATACCATTATTGGTGAAGAGGATAAAGAATAAATCAAAGATATAGCTAAAATGGCATTAAGTCTTCCAGGACTGTATAAAGTTTAATGCAGCCTTATATTTCTAGATGTAGTGATAACTATGATTCCTGTTCTCAATTTCATAAAACTTTTTGTTTGGGGGGCAGGAAGGAGGAGCTTTAAAATCACTTTTGCAGGTCTGAAACAAGAGAAAAAAAGCTTTGTTCAAAACAAAGTAATAAATAAATATATTCCAGTTCAACTAAGTTATTCTCAGAATTCAAACATTTGGTAATTCAAAAATTAAAATCATCTTTCGAATTAATCTCCACACATTGGGGGAAATGCCAAGGAAAAGAAAAATTGCTTAAGCAAATAATTCATTGCTCCCTTGCCCATATTTCCATCCACAAGATTAGAAGCAGGCAAGAGATTTCAGGGGGGAAAATATGTAAATACAAATGAAACTGTTACAGTTCTCTTAAAGGAGATGTAACATTTCATTAGATATCATTTGACTTCTATAATACAATTACAGTGGTTACAAGTATCAATTTTTATTAGATTTAGTAACCTTTTAGTATTAGATAATGTAGAAAGTTACTTAAACCTTAATAAAGCCAACACTTGTCTTTAAACAAATAGCTTTTTTTAATGTTTATGTGAATTTAAAATGAAATTCTGGAAGCAGTTTAATCAGGCTCTGCTGGATTATGACGGAATTATGTGTTCCGTCAAACACATAAAGTCCAAATTTTACTCATTTATGAATACTAGCAACAAGTTAGCTATATCTAAAGCATATTGATGGAATATAAGACAAATGTTAACAAATGTGTTTTCTGTTCAAAGTGACCCACTGGTGTTAAAAAAATTTTTTTTCCAATTATACTAGCACATTATAATCCTAAATGTAGCATAAGTACTCATAACATACAATACTTAAATTCATTCCACTATCCAGTTTTGAGGGCTTTAAATTCATTTTTGTTTGCCAACTATATAATAATGGTCATTCTCAGATGTTTTAATTCTCAAACCCCTACAAATTTGGCATCTTTTACCCTTTTATTCTTCCCAACATTTTAAGCTTACTCCTACCTTCTATTTCACCTTAACTCACGAATTCCAAGGTCGGAGCATGGATATTTGAGGAGGTCTCATTATTCCTTCCTCCCAGTTTATTATTCCTAATACTAATAATAGCTAGGTTCTCATGATTTCAACAAAATATTTATTCATCAAAAGTTACTAAGAAACTACTAAGAGGCAGACACAGGAGGAAAACAAAATTAAATGACAATCAGTACACTGAAGGAACTTACTGTCCAGTAGGGATAATACACCCAAATACAAAACAAATTATGACCTTGTTTAAGAACAAGGTTTAGAAGGGAGAGAAATATCACCTCAAAATGTTGGGGGAAGGGAAGAAGGGAATCAAAATCAAAGTTCAGAGTGGGAGCTCCAAAGTAAAAGAAATATCTTGACTTTAAGTATACCTCTTCCTGAACTTCAAGTTTCCTAAACTGTAAAATGTTAATATCTTTAATAATCTAATAAGTACTGTCTAAGACAAAGTTTTACTAACTTATAATTGTACATTATAAGGATATATTCTACTAGGTCCCCAGCCCTTGAGAGCAGAGACATAGTCATTATATATCAGTGCCATGCACATGTTTTACACATAATACATGTTTAATGCTTGTGAGATTAGGTCCTGAAACTGAGCCAGTGTGTGCTATGCAGAGATTGCATGACTGGGGGCATTTTCAGGCATAAAGATCAAGACCAAATGTGCCAAAAGAAGAGACTACAATGTAAACCTCAATGGACTCATGTTGATAACTTCCACCTAAGGTCTACTAATAACCTCACTGTGACATGGAGAGCATCAAATAGGAAAGGCAATCATATCACCAGAAAGTGACCAGGTAATTTGGGGGTAAGGGAGCACAGCAGGAACTAGCAACCCACAGACTGGATTCAGTAGGGGATAAAATCTGTCAAGCTACCAAAAAAAAATGAAATAAAAATAAATAAATAAATAAAATAAATAAAATAAAAAATAAAATTACCATTGCACAAAATATTTACATATATATACCAAGCCCCCAAATATGAAAACTGCTTTTAAAATATTGTTAACCCCTTAATTGAGCTTCATCAAGAATATGAGTTGGTCTTTCCTATAAACTATCAAAATGGACTGGTCTGATCTTTAGGAAGTTTTAAATTTGGGGCCTTTATGGAGATTTCAAATCTTAAATTTACTTCTTAAATCAGACTTAAGTGCTTTTTAAATTTAACATTTAAATTTCACAACATACATTTAATTTCAAATTTTTAAAAGTTCTTGGAGCTTTATTCTGCAACAGTGTACACATCAGAACAAGACCCAAAATTCCAAAAGCGGGTACAAATCCAGAAACAAATGGTCTAATGTTATAACCCTAGGATCTGTGAGCTTTTGGGGGGTAGTATTTGGTTAACTGTATTTCAATAACTAGTTTCCTCGTAATCTTGTATATGTTATTTTGCGCATTTAAAAACATTCTGAAGAGATCCATAGGGTTCACCAAACGGCCACAGGGTCTGTGATACACACAAAAATTAAGAAACCCTGGTCTAATTTATGAAGGGAATCTCAAAGAAAGTAATAGACAATAGTCATAAAATCTCTGGGTAGCAGTTTTTGCTTTAAAATAATATATCAATAGATTTGTTTTTTCAAAGAAAAAATTAAGTCTCACTCAAATACAAATGTAGTTAATTCCTTAATTCGAGAACCCAGTAGACTGCACAATAACTTGGTTGCCATCACAAGCTATCCAATAAGCTTTTTCACAGTGAAATTGAAGCAAAGAACTTGAAAACACCTGGAAATCTTCAAACTTCACCAATGCTTGTGACTGAAACTGGATAATTAAGTGATATCTCAAATCATAAGCATGCATATAAGATACTCCACCGAAATAAATCGGAAAACTCTTGCTTTTGAGTAAAACCTTCACTAAAGAAATCCTCCAATACTCAAGTTTATGTCTAGCCTACAAAGCTCTCAGTTCACTAAAAACCACTCCTAGATTTCCTCCTGCCGACCTCCGCATACCAGCAAGCGAGCCTCTCACTCCATTCACCACTCACATACTTTGGGGGAGGGGAGACAGATGTCTGTAAAATACGAAGTATGGAACAATGCATATTTCAAGAGAGAAGAAAACGAAGGGAAACCATTACACAGAAATGCAAAGCGTTTCAAGCTGTCGAAAAATGTTAAGTAGAGAGTTGATACATAGACACCATTTGTGGGAACTTCCTTCCCAAATCCCTTTCGAAACAGGCTTTACGCTAGCTAGACAAAACATTGAAAGAAGTTGCCTTGTATCAAGTTTCACTCGGTCAATTTAGTTGCAAAAAGAAAAAGAAATTCAACTGAACACAAAAAGCTCTGAAAGTTTAGTAGTTATTATAAAGGTCATAAAAGAAGTCCCCCAAATCAGTTAGGAAACAAAATATAGTCCCGAATCTTGAACCTTAACAGTAGATAGCTCTCAGATTCTAGTTGATTTAAACCAGTAGGGTAGTTCCCAAGTAAGCAAAGCCTAAATAAATCTCGGCTGTTTCTGAGTTTGGCTCAGTTTTAAAGTTGCTTGGTTTTCATACTCCAATGCCAAATGGGGGGGGCATCTCCGATAGGAGTGCTGTTTAAATCCACACAGAATATGAGACCACAAATAAAGGATATTATTCTATTAATAAAATAAAATACTGCTCTCAGTCTTATTAAGGAAATAAAAAACCTAAGGCAAAAAACACGGCTCACATCCCAACCCTAAACCAAGAGAACCAAGCTGTCTTCTCCACAGACTGCCAGCAAATAGGAGCCCCTAAAACTAGACTGAAAAGTACAAAGCTCTCAGAACTATGTAGCTTTCACTCTAGAAGAGCGGGACCTCCACCTTCCCCACCGTGCACTGCAAGAACTGCGGCTGTATCCAAAGGCTGCGTCCCCCCAGTCCCAAAGTACCCCACCAACAGAAAACCTCGCACAGTCCTCCTTAGACACACCAACCTCTCACTCAGGGGCATGGGGACTCTCCTTTTTCCTCATAGCGCGTCCCCTCCTCGAGAAGCCTCCCTGCCCCTCTCCTCTAGAAGTCCTTGCCCCCCAATGGCGCGCCCCCTCCTCTAAATACCCCTGCCCCCAATGGCGCGTCCCTCTCCTCCAGAAGCTCCTAGCCTCCAATGATATGGTTCTCTCCCCCAGAAACCCATGCCCCCCTATAAAGATGTATCTTCCTCTAGAAGCCCCTACTCACAATGTGCCCCCAGACACACATGGCGCGCCTCTTCAAAAAGCCCCCGCCTCGCACTCCAACCGGAGAAGCTGGTAGCCCCCGATCCGGCCCCAGCCCAGGCTCTCGGTTGCAGCTCCCACCCCGCCGGCCGCGGCCCCCACACCCCACTCCCTAGAGGTGGGCAGCCCCATCCATGCCGGGGCCGGGCCCTCCGCAGCCTCCTGGGCCGGGCTGGGCCAAGCTGAGCTGAGCCGAGCCGAGCCGAGCCGGGCCCGCCAGCCACACCACCCCGCCCCACCGCCCTTCCCTCCCTCCCTCCCTCCCTCCCTCCCTCCCAGGGCTCGCACCTCCGAGGAAGTTTCGCTCCGGAGAGCGAACGACCGAGAGCCCAAGCACCTCTAGGGAACGGCCGCCGCCCGCCGCCGGGGTCCTCTCGCCTCCGGTCTCCGACTGCTGCTCCGCTCCGCTCGCTCGACGCCGACGAGCCGCCTCAGCGCCAGCGCCCTCCGCCTTCCGCCTCCGTCTGCTCTCTTCCGCGGGATCCTCCTCCTGCCACGGACCGAGAGGCTTAAAATGGCGCCGCACAAGGAGCTCTTATACGGAGCGCAGGACCCCGCTGTATCCTGCCGCCGAGGCCGCAGCAGCCGCCGGCGCCGCGCGGAGCGTTCCACCGCGCGGGGGAGGGCGCTGGGGGAGGGGGAGGGGCGGGGACCAGATTCGGCGAAAATAGTCCCCACGCCCCGCCGCTGCTGCCGCCGCTGCCGGAGGAGCCAACCGGGAGGCAGCCGGGAGAAACTAGCGTCGAGGACGCCCGTGGGGGCCGGGGACGGCCGCTTCGGCGTTAGCTCACACCCCAGCTCCGTGTGTCGGCTGGAGTAGGCGGCGGCGGAGGCCGCGGTCCCACGAACTGTATCCCACAGCGTGGGGGTGCAATGATCTGGGGAAGGGGCGGGGGTGTGATGAGGCCCAGAGCCTCCTCTCTCCGAGGTGGGAGCCCGAGACTAGTTCCTGGGAGGAGGGGGAAGGGACACAGGGGGAGGGGAGAAAGGCGGCCTTAAAGGGGCAGCGGTGGCGTGACTGCGCCCCCCCACTCGCCTTCTCCTTACCCTCCCCTGCACCCCCCCCGCCCGCCGTGCGGACCCTGGCACACAATGGAAACCCAATACCCCGCACCCCCAGCCGTCCCCTTGCCAGTCTAGTCACCCCAGTCCCGGCCCGCCCCCTTCTCTGTGCTAGGTCTAACTTTAAGAAGAAATAAATAAATAAACCACCAGCCTCGGGCCTTCCACCCAATGGGAGCGGGAAGCTCTGGCTCCGCGGAGCTTGCTAGGGACTCGGCGCCCCCGGGGTTCCAGGGAGGGAAAGCAACTACTTTAACACCGGGGACCAAGGGCGAACGGGGCGCCGGAATGGTGCACACGCTGCACCCCCACGCCCCGTCCCACGGAGCCCGGGCTTGCGACGGGGAGAACCTGGGGAGCAGAAGGAGGGCTTCAGCCCATCCCCAGACAGGGGCACTCATTGGGGGTTCCAGCTGGCGCCCGACCCTACTCAAGCTGTCTAAGAAGTTTTAGCTCAGAAAAGGCCAGGAGGCGGGGGTCCCAGCAACTAACTCCATCTCCCCTGCGCTCTCGGTGAAGATGCCTAGGGATCCAGGACCGTTTGCTTTTCTCTTCCTTTTTTCCTTCCTTCCTAATTCTTCCTTTATTCCTATCTTCCTCTCCTTTTAAGCTTTTTTCTATCTTCCTCTCTTCCTTTATTCCAGACTTCCTCTCCTTTTAAACTTTCTTCCTATCTTCCCCCCTTTTAAACTTATTTTTTCATACTTTATGCTAATCTTCTTCTACTTTTAAGTTTCCTTCCTTCCTTCCTTCCTTCCTCCCTTCCTTCCTTCCTTCCTTCCTTCCTTCCTTCCTTCCTTCCTTCCTTCCTTCCTTCCTTCCTTCCTTCCTTCCTTCCTTCCTTCCTTCCTTCCTTCCTTCCTTCCTTCCTTCCTTCCTTCCTTTCCCCGTAAAGAACTATTTAGCATCCCTCACTGCACCCTTAGCCGTCACCCTATCTCTCAGTCCCAAAAGCGACCTTCCTTTTTTCTTTGTACGTCAGGATCGGATCTCCCTAAAATGCACTTTCCACTACTTTGTCCCGCTTGCCTGTAGACTGAATGGGGCGGGGAGGGGGCGCGGAATATTGTTTGAATAGCTAGGAATGGTCGGGAAGACTTTGTTCTAAGAGCTGTTGCGGAGCGCGAAGGGTATGTCTTGGAGGCTTCAGCCCGTACCCTACCAGCTGACGCTCTTGCCTTGCCAAGGGAGCCAGATTTGGCCAGGATGGGGTGCGTGCCTCCAACCCGCCCCAAGCAGCTTCTGCTTCCACGGGGCCGAAGGAACAGATTGGGCCGGGAGCGGAGTTCAAGCGTCCAAACCGACCCCCGATGCCCCTCTTGCCTTCTCGCGGGGTTTGCAGGCTCCACAGCCGCGGGGGCCCGGCCTTGCTCCCGGTCGGCTTCCTCTCTTAGTGAATCCTAATTCGATGCACTAGAGGAAGGGGTGTCGTAAGGTAGCGCTTCAGTCTCGAAGGGAGGCTGGGAGAAAAAAAAGGGGTGTCCAGGCTGAATTCATAGTCTTCATCCTCTGCCAGCATTGCTGCCCTCGGTGCGCGCAAACCTCAGCCAGCCCCCACAGCAGGCCAAGCAAGGGTGAGGAAGGCGGCTTCTACCTGCCCCGGGAGGCGTTGGAACGCGGAAGGTAGTTGGTGGGAAGTTGGATTCCTCCTTTCCTCCCGTGGGACGCGGAAGGCAGACGCTGCTTATCCGGACAAAGAAGGGCTAGAGTCCGGCGCCCCCTCCTACCTTGGCAGACCCAGGTGGGCACTAGCCTCTCGAGACGTTTCTAGCGTTATTTCAGTGGTGACTTGTCTTCTCTATTTGGGTCCTTCAGGTGTGATTTAGGGTGTTTGTTCCCTGGGCAAAGCTAAGGACTAACTTCCACCATTAGAGAAATGTTTCACTATAAACAGCCAAAGTAGATAATTCAAGAATTTATTTTTTTTTAAATGACCTGAAATGTCATTTGGGATGCCTGTATTTGACCCAATTTACCAAGTGATTGTTCAAACACATTCTAATGTAATTATTACCTATGTGTGTGTGTAGAGAGACACACACACATAGGTAATAATTATATATATATATATATGGAAAATATTCTCTGACAGAATGATAATCTTGGGGAAATCCTGTGGAGGCCCTCTTTATCCTGAAGCAGATATAAGATAGCAATTCTTTTTGTAATGGTTTATCAATGCTGTTTTCTACACCACTGTTATTTTCCAATACCACCCCCAAAAAACCCTCCCTTTTAACAACAAAAACCCTTTAAGTCAAACCCAAGTTCAACAAACCCATAGGTCATCTTGTCTGACATATAATATAGAATATAATACAATACTCTGTTCCTCAAAAGACTTCAAGCTATCTATAAGAAAGAGGGAAAGGCATTTTATCTGTCATCCAGATTGCATAAAACCTTTATACTTATTTTCCAGATATGTCGTTTGGTGAGGCACTCCTCCAAAATAACTACTTTCCATTCCTACTATAGAACTATGAATTATTGTTTAAGTAATCAAGTCCAAGTTCAATATGTCTTTATTGTCTACTATCAAAGTATAATTTAGGATTACGGACTAACTCAAGTTCTCCTTTGAATTACATTTGCTTTCCTGATAATCATTCATGAAATTCCATTTTTTACTTCAGTACTTCAGAGTACGGCTTTATTTGTGGATTTAGGAACTTTTTTTGTGTCTGCATTTTTGTCCCGCCTATTGTCTAAGTTCAAGTATGTGGTTTGTAAATATCTCCTAATATGCAATCCCTACTTATTTTCAAACAAAAATCTACTAATCCCCTCACACACACACCCCCTTCCAAAAAAACCTATCTTCTCTAATTTGTTTTGACAGGCTGAAATTTGGGGCATTTCCAAGGAAAAAATGGAGACCCATTAGTAATCTAACAATGTAAGAACTGGTCAAAGCTGGATCATAAGATAGATGACTTTTCATAATCTTTTGTCTTGAGCTTTTTCCCTCCATCTAAAACACAAAGAAGAGAATGCTAAGACAAGCAAGTTATCTTTAGTGGCTATATTTAATGCAGAGTATAATTAATGCACTCACAAACAATGGGCCTTTTGCACATAGGTAGTACACTGAAAATCTAGTAATTCACTTTCTCTGATGGATTCATGGCATAGTTTCTGTAGTTTCAGAGTGTTTTAGAGTTAATTTGTTCTTTAAACATCTAATTTGTGATTGCACTAAAGACGATTTTATCATTCTCTTTTTATGTCAAATAGTATGAAGGCAACGATAAATATATATATATATATGTATGTTTCTGCAATGAAGAAAAACTAACTACAAAGATAACTTTCAGATAATGACTTAGATCCCTTGCTTAGAACAATATCCCCTCTTTTTATATGTGTGGCTTTGCCAGGAGTTCTATAGAATCTATTTAAAATATCACAGAAAAGAATAAATCATAGGTTGAGGTAAACTTAATTGGTCATAATTCCAATGGAGCAAAATGATAAAATTAAGCACTTCCTTTAAATATTTTTAGAAAGTACCAAAGTTCCTGACAATTTAATACAAATCAAACATCCTATTCTCACATATTTGACCCTATAACTCAGGCTAAAAATGCTTAGATTATTAATTTGCTTGAATCCTATACATTTTTTAAATTGCCGAATGAATACCAAGTGATTTTGAAAAAGAAATCATTACTTTCACATGTTGTTTGTCATTTTTGAATGCAGAAAGCTATTACATTGAAAGAAATGGCTTTCTTTTCCTTTTATTGCCATTTAAAAGCCAAAAAACCCACACACTTACACTTTGTTCTCCAGAGGTACACAAATAGATGGTCCGCGTCTGCAATTTTAGTCTTTTAATCCAACTGCAGAAACATGATCTTCAGTTCCTGAGCCTAAATAAATACTGATTGTTAATATAAATCAGAAACATTGCAGTGACAAAGTAAGTGATTATTTATCTCAATCAAACTCCAATTATGAAAGAACCATTGTTCATGATCACAGTAAAACAAGCTAGCTAAATTTGACAGTAGCGGTTCCAATTATTTCCTTGAAAATATGAGATGAGTAACTTGTGGAATGAAGATAGATATTGTTATCATGGTAGAGAGACTAGCAGGGGTTAAAATATGAGTAGTCAATCAAGTAAGTAATATTTAAATATTATTCTTGGCTGTGGACAAATGTTTCAGAAATACATTTGGCTTATTTTTACTAATTTTTCTGTTCTAGTGTCAGTCCTTTGTATCTGACGTAAATGAATTCAATTTGTGAATCTTTAGCAGCCGTTAAGTTCAGAATTTCAGGGTGTGTTTATAGAAACCAAAAATGTCTCCAGCTGATTTCACCATGGAGGCATTACTCATCGTAATATCTGATTATTGGCTTATCAAGCAGTAGTTATAGTGGAACATGAGTGTAAAGCTTTCTGTTACTAAAACACGTGTCTTTTAATCACCAGTAGGCAAATGAATAACCAGACTGTTTTGTAAATAAAAGAAATAAACATTAATCCAGCCAAAATTATGAGCAAAAGGCCTGTTTTGAGCTTGGACAGTTAAATCCCATAGAAATAAACATCCTATCTACATCTAAAAGAAAAGAAAAATAGATTGATATCTTCATATTGTATACCTGAAGTTAGTGAATGTTTCCAGTATTTAATCAGACTTGCAGGGGGAAAAAATTTTATCAAATCAGAAATCAATACCAATAACAAGCCAAGGTGTGACCTCCCTCTTTCCTGTGTCTTCAAACGCAGATGTCCCTTAGTCTTTGTCCATGGGACAGCACTGCAAACCTAACTAATATCTAAATGAAGAAAGCTACGAAGATTCAGGACAAAAGTAAGACCAAATACTGGCTTAGCCAATAAACACTTGAGTCTGCATGGAATAGAAGGCCAAGTTTCCTTGTAGAAAATGTCCTTGTCCTTGCTCTATGGCAAACCTGAAAACATTAGGCAACCATCAGGATAAGCTTTTCACTGAACATATCACCAAGTGGGCTATGTATGGATTGAGACTTTAGATTTGCAATACATCATCTCTGGGCACAGTTTAATCTTTTGATTTATTTCCAGCTGAACAGACTAAGTAGTTATAAATACCCTTTATCAAACTAGACCGTTGACTACACTCATACACAGGAGTAATCTGAGAATCCACCCGACAAATTCAGTAGAGAGTTACTGTGAAAACTTGTCTTTGGTCTTCAGTGTAGCGAGATAGAATCCTAGTGGTGATGATGGTGACTGGGATAGCAGTAATGGCGGCAATAGCAATGGCAGCTTTATAATCATACAAAGAAAACACTGCACATTTCATTTCTTCATGCCCCTAGTTCTTCAGCAGACTGAAACAGCAGTCCTAGTCAGACTCAACAAGTAAATATTTATGACCACCATTGAAAGTAGAGGATGAGCAATGGACACATCACCTAAGATATACAAAACACAAAATGGTGAGGATCTTTGGGTGTTTCTAAAGTGCAAGATAAATATCATCCCCCATCCCTTAGAAATCATGATTCTGGCCCCCTTTTAATTTCAAAATGGTTGCAGATTTTTCATTCACGAAAAGGTTAAAGGCGTTTCCCCATCGCAAGAAGGATTATCTTACCGGAGGATTCTGGGACTGCAGATGTATACTGCGGCAAAATCCTAAATTCATCGAAAAAAATCATTTCTGGACTCCAGCTGCCAAAAATAATAGAATTATAGTAAATCATTGATAAGATTAAAACATCAAGCCATTTTTAGATTCCAAAGTATTCCAAAAACATGATCCTTTTCTTTTAATTCATTTCTTAAACAATGCAAATTTTAAAGTAGCCTTTCTATCCCGAGCACGCAGCGCCATGAAATCGATAATTTTTGATCTTTCGGTTAGGAGGCAACATGGTGAGCTATTGCAGTGACTGCAGGCAGCAGACATGTTCTTGTCAGCTAAAAAATTTCATATTGTTTTTTGAGTCCATTGAGATTTGTAGATGAGATATCACTGGTTTTAGTCTCAGCTAGCACTTGGCTGTAGGGACACAAAAACCACATAGTCTAATCGACATATACACATATCTATATGACTATTTGTCTCTATATTTTAAAAACAAGGAGTCTTACTGGATCTTAAACAAAAAATTATGTAAAAGGAGTGGCTGGTGTGATTATAATCACATCATGCAGGGTCCACGGTTCCCATTTAGTGAAATTTCGCAGAGGGCAACTTCTTAAGAACATCCCTGCTGTGCAGAGTGAAAAGCATGAACAAACCAAAGACAGAATTCATCTGTGTTTATATTTTACAAACAATGAAAAACCTACTCTTTGTATGCCTTTTTTTTCCACCTTATTATTTCATGAAAACTGCAGCATTTTCCCCGCCCCCATCTGAACACTCACCACCCCAGCACTGCGGTGTTCCGTGTGCTTCTTTTTCTTCTTCTTCTTCTTCTTTTTTCGCTTTCACAAATTCTGCACGCGCCATCTTTATGTGGGCTTATTCTTTTCTAATTTCAGTTGCCCATTCTCTTACAAATCAGTTAAGAAATAGAAAATTAGAAGGCACTTTGGAACATATTTGCCTAAATTTCTTCCAGTTTGCTCTACTCACACAGAAAAATTGAAATCAGGGAAGAAAAAAATCCCCCCCAAAGAGATATTTCTATTATTGCCATAACCTGTTGTATACAGTGGTGATAAAAAATATTATTAACATAATAGCAACAGCTGCAGCCTAAATAGAAGCTATGAGATAATTAATGTGCTACAACAAATTAATTTGCTGCAGGTGCTTGTGCTCTGAACTGCGTAACCCAAGCCATTTAAAGTCTGAATACAATTATTATTCCCCCCACATGCTAAAACAAAATACAGAACGAGATGTCCTGTTATTGTCAATATTCTACATGCCCCTTGTCCAAAAAGCATCCTCCACCTTCCTTACCTCTACCTCCATTACTCTCCCCCGACCAAAAAAAAAATGGTTTAGCCATTAGCAGATATGTATGGAACCAAGGTTGTAAAACCATGAGAGGAATGTATAGAATTTTTCAAAAAACATATGGAGGCTTTATGAGATGTCTAACTGGAAAATTCATGTGTGACGGTTAGTTCAAAGGAACTAGCCTATTGTTTTGAAGAGCTCTGTTGATTAAAAAAAATTAGATGTTCTTAAGTATTCATGTGTATAGCTAAAGGGGGAAAAAACCCAACAGCAATGCTAAGCAGTCACTGATAGGAATTTATAGATTTGGAGACCATCTATTCATCTTATGGCAGGAGAGGGAAGATGTATTTACAGTTTAACCATCTTCCTTGAGGTGAAAGAGAATTTTATTCTCACCTGCTGACAAATGCTACTGTTATGGAAAAGTGGTCGATGGTTACCTTGCAAGTGGATGCCAGGAACACACTGCAGCAGGATAACAAGGGCAGGAGACTGAAGGAAGGAGCCAAAGTGCCTAGAAGCAACTGTCCATTTTCCATTTTGCATCATTCGGCAAAAATAACTTTGAGCCTTTAAATTAAAAAAAAAAAAAAAGAAAGAGCATATTGATTTTTTTGCTCAAACTGCTTCTGAAGAAGAGACTCCCAAATTTAGAGTACACCCACCCCCCCAATGATTTTCCTCAGTGACCATTCTTGAAAAATGACATTCGTTTTCATTATAGCTCCGTGAGCTATGGTTGGGCTTGACTGGTTGTTGTGTTGTTTTTTCCTCAATGTGACTGAAAATAATGAAATCTATCATTGACCATTCTATTTTTCAAGGTTGTTCAAACTTCACTGAGGTGAGGGATGAGGAAGGAAATCTTCAAACCAAAGCCTGGACCTTCAAAGAAAATACAAATGTCATTGCTAGAGCATGATCCTGATTTCCTTAACCTTTTACTCTGAATTCCCTAGAATTAAAGTTCTAGAAGTGGATGATAGTCAATTATGTGGAACCCAGAGCATCCTATACCAGTATAAAACATAAGAAATTTAAATATATACATATATATGCATCTGTTTATATATGCACATATGTGTAAGCATATGTATAGTCTCTAAAGGAATTTTTTTCATCTCCTAAATGCCCTTTAAGTTAATGAGAAAGATTTCCAAATCAGCCAGTGTTTCTATGTGTAGATGCCATGTAGATTGTTTGTGCCGAGTTATCACTGCTTGACTGACAAGAATGCTACTCCATCTTCCTTTTGTTTACGCTGAAGCTTTCTCCTCATAACCCATTTTCAAGCCTGCTCATATTTTAAAATTGATAACGAGGAAACTCTAGAGTAAAAAAAGGGGGGGGGGGTGGAATAAAGAAGGACCACATTGCTTTCCACTGAAATAGAGTAGACTGATAAAAATGGAAAAAGTTGACAACTATATAATTTACACATCTCCTACTACCTACAGCTCCTTGGAGATTTCTCAGTAATTTTCATGACAGTTGATTATGCTGTCCCATACAAATGAAAGATTATCCCTTAACTCACTAAAACACATGGGTTCATGGGCAAGAGGCATTTGTAGGGGAAAAGGGAACAGCCTTTTATTTGTGGACTTGCAAAGTTATTTCTGTTCAAAACATTTTGCCTTTCCCCCCAACAAATTTTACACTAAAAACTATATCAAAACTATTCAAGATAATAAACATGAACAATGGATCTGACATCTTTTCATGTATGTGTATACTTAGCCACATGAAATATAGATCTTTGTAGGAATCGATGTAACATACATGTGTGTATAGACACACACATTGATAGATTTTGAGTTGTTCATGGTCACTAATAAAAAGTATTTATTTCTTAGCATTTCCTCATAGCTATAAATAAAGAAAAGTTAACACAGGTTATGCTTGGGGAAAATGTAAAGGCAAAAAAAGGGTTCATAAAACTAACAAAGATCTCTAAAATTATATTTCAGGTTTAATGTAACATATATATTTATATATTTGTGTTAAGAATCAGCTAGCTCTTAAGAATCTTAGTGTTAGAAAGGATCTCAGAGGTCAGATAGCCCAACATTCTGCCAAAAGCCAGAATCTCTTCTTAAACAGCCATAATAGATATTTATCCACCTCTGCAGGAATACAGAAGATTACAGATTTAGAGCTAGAAAGGACATGAGAGGTCATCCAGTACAATCCCTTCATTTTACAAATAAGGAAACTGAGGCCCAGAGAGGTACTCCTTTAACTGTCTAAAGATCATAGATCTGGAGCTAAAAAAAGATCTGAAGGTCCATCTAGTCCAATCTCTTTATTTTCTAGATGAGGAAATAGGTGAAATAACTCACCTGAGGTTGCATGGATAGTAAGCATCAGAAGCTGAATTTGAACTCAGGTTCTATGACTCCCCAAAGCTTTTTTCATTGTATTATGCTGCTTCCCTATGTTTGGGAATTATAATTTTTATATAATTATAATTCAATTATAATTTCAACAGATTGACATTTACATGACAGTTAATATTTACATGGCATGGCACTTTAAAGTTTACAAAGCATTAAAATAATTTTTAAAAAACCAACTTCCTAAGCATTGGGACTATCCCAAGGTAAGATGAACTAGGTTGGATGACCTCATGCCATATATATTATAGGGGATTATTTTTTACATATAGGTTAGGATCTCTGTAATGCTTTCCTAGTCTTGAGATTCTGTGATAAAATATACATATTATCTCACCTATTCCTTAAAACAACCCTGTCAGGGGGCAGCCAAGTGGCTCAATGGATTGAGATGATAAGACCTAGGTTCAAATTTGGCCTCAGATACATCCAAACTGTGTGACTCTGGTCAAGTCTCTTTCCAATCCTTACTGTTCTTCTGCCTTGAACCAATACCCAGTACTGACTCTAAGATGGAAGGTAAGGATTAAAAAAAAAAAAAGGAACCCTGTAAGGTAAATAAGGTGGTATTATCCCCATTTTATGGATGAGAAAAATGAGGCTCAGAGAAATTAAATTACTTCCCCAGGATAGCCCAACTACTAAATGTTAGAGGTCATATTCAAACTGAAATCTTTTTTGATTCCAGCTACAGTATTTGTTTTTGAACAGTTGTCATTGTTAGGAAAGTGTTCTTGATTAATGTAACCCTCAACTCAAAAGACCAATTATGTGACACTCTCTTTTTATTGGTTGGAACTTTTTACTCAATCAATTTGGGTGGACCACAGTTAGTGAGAGTGGAAAAGAAGAGAGATCCTGGATTCTTCTTGCTTTCAGCTATTGACTTAGATAAATGAAGTTAAATTTGTTTGTTTTTTTGCTATTTGATATGGCCATTCATTGTGGAACTGGCATTTGGTGGGGAAAGGGCCACGCCTTGGATATAAAGCTTAGGCTTCCCCTTGTTTTTTCTCATTAAATAATAGCAATCAGGAGTTTACTTGGATTCAACAGTTACTTCTCCTAGAATAATAATATGGAAGGGAGCAAACAGATATGATTCTAGCACAGGATCCCTTCTCTCTGAAGAGAGCAAAGTGGCCGGCCTTATGCCCTCCTGCTTCCTCTCCTGGCAGGAATTAATGTCTCCCTTGGATGGGGAAGAGGGAAGAGGCTATAACTGTATTCTCTCCTCCTGGTAAAACACATTGAGACAGCCATGTTATATAAAAAAGATCCAAAATTTTCCTCTCTGTCATTTCTACCCATTGGTCTACCTTCTGGATTAACACATAGCAACTTCTTTCATATGGCAGCCCTTCAAATATTTTAAGACAAATTAAGAGGACTTAAGACTGGAAGGGACATAGGGGAGACAGATATGTATGTTAATCATTTTTTTCAGATTAAGAAAACAAACAAGCAAACTGATGCTTATAGAAGTTGTCATTTATCTAAGATTGGCTCAGCTGCTAAATGTTAGAACCAGCATCTGAATCTACTTCCTGTGACTTCAAATCCAGTTCCCCTCCCTTAAACCACAGTGACCTCACGGAGTGCACTAAAGGTCTCCCTTTAGTATTTTAAGTTAAATATCTGTAAGTTCATCAACCATTCCTTATCCAATATAGTTTCTAAAGCCATGACTATCCTTCTCTAGATACATCCTAGTTTCTTAGTGTCTTTCTTAAAATGGAATGTACTAAATTAAACACAATATTTCAAGTGCCTGACCATTGTAGAGGACAATGGAATTAAATAATATTCACTTTTTCAGCAGCGACATACCATTTGAAGTTGTTCCATTATCTGGGTTTTGGTCAGCAGCAACATCCAAGTCTTTGTCAAATAAACTGCTTTGAAGTCAGCCTTCCTCCATACTTGACATGTGCAATTAATTGATTTTTTTTTCAAAACTTAAATGCAGAGTTTTACATTTCTCTCTTAAATGAAATAGGTACATTCTATTTGTTGACCATTAGCAAATCCTTTAGAAAAATAAATCTCAAGCTCTCCTGCCAAATCAATTTGGGCAAGATCCAGACAAAAGGATAAGCTGTCATGTCCCTTTTCTTTCAAATGATAGCAGGAATGTATGTTGAGGCTCCCATGTAGGACTAGTCCACTGTCAGATAATGACTGCCCTGAAGCTGTGGAAATTAGATTCAGGGCTTAAAAAACACAAAAAAGGGAATTTTTTAAAAAAAGAGTTTAATCAATTAATTTCATAAAAGTCTCAGTTTTCTTTAATTCAATAACTGTTTTTATTAGTTTGTATTAAAACTATTAACCCATTCTTTTCAATGTTTTCATTGCTTTTAACTCACTTCATTAAAACCCAATAAAAGTGTGTGTGGGGGGTTTCATTAGCTTAATTTTTTTTTCAAGACAGCATATTTTATTCTGTACTAATTTACCAATTTGCAGATGGGTTGGTCCATCACTTGCAAATCAATCTTTGCAACTTTAACTCTTTGGAGAAGATAATGTTTTTAAGCATTTAGAATGCTTAATTAACCAAGAGCAACCCCAACAATTCTAATATTTTTGTAGATTAAAACTGCCCCTACAACCTCTTCCCAAACCCTTATTCCTATTCAAGTCAATTCTGCTTTTCCCTAGGCCCACTGCAATCTCATCTGCCCCTCACTTAGTCCATTCAACAGTTCCTTTTGTAACTTCAATCTATAATTTGACAGTGTATAGAAGTTCAGACCTGTGATTTTTATCTTAGTTCTTTTATTCTTAGTATCTTAGTACCTTAGTGTAGGAAGCTCCTAGAAGAAGACATTCTCTCTACCAATGCAAATCAGCAATTGTTCTACACCTTATCTGAGTGTTGCCTAGAGCCTTAGTGGTTAAATGGTTTGACCAGAGCCACATAGGAAATATGTGTCGCAGAGAGGACCTCAGTCTATGCTGAACAAAATCTTAGGTCCTAAACATTTTCCTCAAAAAAATTCTTTGAGTTTTCATTTTGACTGCAACTTCTTTTCCAAGAAGATTTATTGTTGAGTCATTTTCAGGCGTGTCCAACTCTGCATGACCATGGGGTTTTCTTGGTAAAGATCCTGGAGTGGTTTGCCATTTCCTTCTTATTTGAGAAATGAGGAACTGAGGCAAACAAGGTTAAGTGATTTGTCCAGAGTCAGAGGCCACATTCGAACTCAGGAAGAAGAAGTGAGTGTTCCTGACTTCATATCCTATCCTCTAATCTCTGAGACACCTAGCTACCCTCTCTCAGAAGATACCACATCCCTGAAAACCTCTTTTGGGAGCTTCTCACTCCCAGGATCAGAAGATTCTTGCTTCCTGTTGCCACTTATGGACCATTCTTCTGCTATCATTCTTATATCACCATTTAAAAAAAATACAAAAACCCTATATGATCTCATACTCTCTATTCTTGTTGGTGCCATTTACATTTCTCTAGGTTACTCTACCAAATTCCTCATTCCTGGACCTTTCTCATCATATTGTACCCATACCAGATGATTCTTCCACTTCCTCAATCTCAAAGAGCTCTAGCTCTGCATCCCATCTTCCTCCCATCCCATTTCAGGAACATACTGATGTGTAGAACGTATGATCTAAAGCTACACTTTGACTTTACCTCCTCATAAAATCAGAAGTCTTGAATTTTAAAATTCAATTCTTTCATCTCAAACTCTTACTCTTCTGCCTCTCCCACCTCTTCATTCATTCTACATCTTGTTTTTGCAATCTGGTTTTCATAATCCTTCCTGTTTTCCCAGTTCATCTTCTCTTCCTTCCATTCCTTTGCCTTCATACTTAGTCTTAACCACATGGTCAAGCATTTTTATGATTTGGGAAGTAGTGCCCTAAATTTACCAATTTTTTTTAAACCCTTACCTTCTGTCTTGGAGTCAATATTGTGTATTGGCTCTAAGGCAGAAGAGTGGTAAGGGCTAGGCAATGGGGGTTAAGTGACTTGCCCAGGGTCACACAGCTAGGATGTGCCTGAGGCCAAATTTGAACCTAGAACCTCCAGTCTCTAGGGCTGGCTCTCAATCCACTGAGCCACCCAGCTGCCCCCTAAATTTACCACATTTCAAGCTTATAAATCCTCAATCTTTGGTAACAATAACAACAACAAAAATACAACAGTTATATTACTTTTTAAGGGTTGTAAAATACATATATTATCTCTTTTGATCCTTACAACTCTAAGGTATATGATATTATTATCTCTATTGATGGAGTACCTGGTGTTGAGTGGAGTTAAGTGATCTTCCCAAGGACACATAGCTAAGTGTCTAAGGCAAGGTATTCAAACCTGAATTTGAACCTTGGGTCTTCTAGATTCCAAATCCAGCCCTCTATCCTGTGTGCCACCTAGTTGCCACCTGATTTCTTCGTTTCTGCCTCCAGGCTGCTGCATGTCCTTGGAGACAATTAAAAAACGAAAGCGGATTTTACCCACCACAGATTTATATTTATATACAAATTAGCTAGGCTCTCATTTTGAAACTGGGGAGTCTTATCTCACTCTTTTAAATTTCTTCTCATTCCCCATAGTCACAAACCTATTTCTATAGATTCAAACCTAAAATCATAACCCCTGTGACATATAACTATATATTTTTTTAACTCTTACCTTCCATCTTAGAATCAATGTTGTTTTGTTTCAAGGCAGAAGGAGGAGTAAGGGATGGACAATGGGAATTAAGTGACTTGCCCAGGGTCACACAATTAGGAAGTGTCTGAGGTCAAATTTGAACCCAGGGCTTCCTATCTCTAGGCCTGATAACTACATCTTAAACACAACATTTATTTATTTTAAAATTTATTTATTTGTTTAGAGTATTTTTTCTATGGTTCCATGATTCATGTTCTTTTTTTCCTCTCTTCCCTTCCCCCTCCTGTAGCCAATGAGCAACTCCACTGGTAAACACAACATTTAAAAAGTGCTGGCTGTGTGCTAAAACCACTTTCAAAGGTGCTAGGTACAGCACAATATTTAGAGAAGACTTGGATCCTGTCCTCATGGCACTTATATTCCAGTAAGGAGGTATGACACCTAGAAATAACCATAATAGAAAGTTATATATGTTAAGTGCCTAGGAAACCAACGAGAGGCTGTGTGAAGTATGGAGCAGTCATTACTGACTATGGACATCAGGAAAGGTTTTCTGGGAGAAGATGATATTTGAGTTGACCATCTTACTTTGGGTAGGAATTTAACAGGATGGGAGCAGAGAGTGATGAGGCATTTCAATCAAAATAATTGGTGAGTCAAAGCACGAAGCCAAAAACAAAGCTTTTTTTTTTTTCATTTTTGATATGCAATCCAGTAGGGCCATAATAATGTAGCACACAGGAAGGCTTGAAAGATAGCATGGTATTTGCTTTGGGGAGGACCATGAATGCCAATCAAGGAGTTTGGAAATTTACTCTGCAGATACTTTAAGCAGATGACTTATCTGCCTAATTCTCTGAAAATATTGAGATCATTAATCATGAGATTCCCTCAGTTGGTCATCTCCAATCTTCTCAATATCTTGACCCATGCAGAAGAAAAGCTGCCTCTATCTCCCGGGCAAGGCTAATGCCTCCATCTCTACCCTGATCTCATCCACTCCCATCCTCCAAGACAACTCCATCACATATATCTTCAATCTTCATGTCTTTGGTCAATCCTATACATACTTACAATATACAAGAGTCTCTTCAAACCTTAAAAACCAAACTCCCAACCATCCCCTCAATTCTTCTATACCATTGAAATAACATTCTATCACTCTTCCATCACCAAACTGCTGGAAGAGGTAGTTTAGCATTGCTATTTCTACTTCTTAACCTCTCATCTAGCCAGCCACTCTCATACCATTTTCGATTCCCACTATTCTACCAAATCCTACCACGTTAACTAAAACTGCTCTCTCAAATAGTACTTCATGGCTTCTTTCTGTCTTCATCCTTTTTGTACTAGTTGACACTTGTTAACTACCCTTTCTTTCCAGATTCTTTCTCCTTCCTTGGCTTTTGAGATCATCTCTATTCACTTTATATTGCCTGGTCAAAACCTTAGTGCCATCTTTGTCTCTTCCCATGATGGCAATGATTCTTAATCTGGTTTCCATAGTCCATGGGCAAATTTCAAGGGCTCCATGGCTTTACACAGAAAAAAATTACATCTTTATTTTCACTAATTGCTAACTGAAATTTATTGTTTCCTCCCATTACTCAAAACATTATTCTAAGAATGGATCCTTAGGCTTTGCCAGACTGCCAGACATGCTGATGACACTTTATAAAAGGTTAAGAATCTTTGCAGTTGAATAATAGACTACTGTTCAAAAGTGGCTCTGGAGGTAGACCCTTTTTCCAGGTAGACCCTAGAGGCAGTCAAAGTTCTGTTAGGCCTGTTTAAGTATTCCTTCAAAGCAATACAGAGGCTTTGCCAAATCTGAGAAGGGCTGACCAGTAAGAATTTCACTCTTTTGGAGAAGGTTTTCATTACTTTTGCACAAAACAAGAATAACATGTATCTCTCATCCTTCTCCATTCCACCTCTACTCTGCCTTTTCCCTAGCTACCTTGAATTTTACCTTCAATGCAAACTAGCAGTTCCCAGAAAATAAGTAATAAACTAGAACATCAAAAATACATTTTAAAAAGTAGGCAAGAAACAAAAAGAAGTTCTGTGACCTTGGGCAAATGACTTAGATCACTCTCCCTCAGGTTCCTTATCTGTAAAATGAAAAGTTTGTCTAGATGGCCACCCAAGTTCCTTCCATCCCTGGAACTATGATTCTATGAGCCTTTGAATAAAACAGTACACTTTGGTTTCCACCAAGTTAACTTTAATTTTTACCTTTTTTTTTTTTAAGTAAGAAGCTGACAGTTTCATATACACTACTTTTTATTGTGCATTGTTTTTTTGAAATGTGCATGTTTAGTGATGATTATGTTCTGGATAAAAAGAATATTTTTTCAATGTAACTAATAAGTTAAAGATTTATAAAACTGACATAATGAGATTTCTATCATCTTTGAAACATTCTTTTTAAAAGAATAGAATTCCTTTTTCCTACATACTACCCTCTACTCTATCCTCAGGATATTTTTCCTACCTTCAAAATAATATCATCCTTCTCCCCAGGAAGTGGACAATGCTAAGAAGTCACAAGTAAAGCCTTTAAGAATAATTCATTATCTTTATTCTGAGTCCCCCCCCCCCCATGCCTTTCCTCTTCCTTCTTTATTCTGCTAGTCCTCTAAGCTCAAAACTCAGGCATCATATTTATGTCACTGTGGGCCAAATGTGCTGGATTTTCTAGAACAAACCCAATTTCAAGAAAATAAAGTGTACTCTCAATGAGGTTTTACAAACGAATTGTTCTTTCCTAAGCTTTGGGTTCCCAGTTTGGACTTAAGAAAATGTAGACTATGTACCTATATACTAAGAAATTTCTCAGGTACACCCCACCTACCTCATCAGAATACTCTCCTTGAGTGTCAACCAGCGGCAGGATTATAAGACATTATTACAACAAAGGTGGCAATGATAGATCTTAAAATAGTGGGACCGCCAAAGAAAGGAACGGCGCATCAGAGAGAGAATCTGAGCTAAGAGACTGATAATGAGGATGGAGAGTACTTTTTCTGCTTATAGGTGGAAAAGGCAGAGAAGTCTCTGTTTGAAGACAAAGCACATAATAATGTGATCATAGAAATCTCCTAATGGGGACTATGTGATGTTCAGTAAATGTATTCCTTTCCCTGCATTATTCTTATCCTGTTAGGTTCCTTTGAGAGAGTTTCTCAAGTCAGTGTTTACTTCCAGCACCTGATTACATGTCTGCAAAGGGCATCCACTTATTTGTACAAAGTAAAATTACTCACAGAGAATTGTGCCTAATTGCCTGGTTAAACCTCTGTTGAAAACACTACTTTTCCTAAATTCTAGGCACCTTATTGGAAGAAGTGGGGAGGGGTTGGTAACAAATAATAAATCCTCTAATAACCTCACTAATTGATTTCTGAAAGACATTCTGTCTACTGGAAGGAGTCACCTGACCATTTCACCTCCAAGAATGAAAGTTAAAAAAAAAATAGAAACCCAAGGTTTGTACCATTGTTGAAAAGAGCAGATTTCTTTTCCTTTGCAAAATTTCATTTGGGGAATGTACTGTGGCTCTAGGGGCTCAACATGCTGATCAGTGATCAGGAAGGGGAAAACTGGACCCACCCACTGCCCTGTCTGGTTTGGAACAGCTCAGGAAGTCAAAAGAAATGCAAACATTTGAGTTCATATTTCTATTGGCACTAGGAAACAGAGGGCAGATGCATGCATTAAGGCAACCAGACTAGGTCAACGGGCTCTTTTCCTTTCTATTTGTCCTGCTTTTCTCTTGTGTTGGCCAATGCAGGAATGGACAGTTGGAATTGCACTCTGGCATCATGTATTCTCTTAGCAAATGTAAATAAAATGCTTAGGAGCTTTGTGATAGCTCTCCATTTCTGTAGAGCTTTCTGTCTAGTTTCAGAAACTTTAGTAATCCTCACTCGTACCTGTTTCTTGATACTGGATAATGGAACACTATCACAAGAAGGATAATAACAGGAGTATTATAGGGGTGAGATGCTAGAGAAAAAGTTTCCATGAGTAATTAGCAGGGTGTTTGAGTATCCTTTGTAACAATATCCCCAACTGCAAAATATGTAAACCATACACATAGTAGGCACCTAAGAAATATCTCTTGATAATAATAATATTAGCTATCATTTATACGGGTTTCACCCAACTCATTGAGACACCCTGAATAGTGCTTTGAAGTTTACAAAGCACTTTATATGTTTTCTCATCATATCTAAAAAACAGACAAACATAGCAACAAAAGGGAGAAAACCCTCACTTTTCTTTTCTCTCTTTGTTGTATTTCTCTGGATGAATTATGTGAGCTCTCAAATCCAGGTATCTTATACACCTAGAACAAGATTCTTTCTCCACTGCATGCTGGAATAGATATGCTACCTGACTGAATCAGCTGAGGAGTTATCAGCCATTCTTAGAACAAAGATTATAATGATAAATCTTAACATAGAGAGAATTACTCTAAAAGCCTATCATTTGAGGACAAGCTCCGGGACTGACACTGGTCCTTAATGTATGGACATAGGTTGTAGGCATCGTTTTCTTTGTTTCTTTTTCTTTGTTCTTTCTTTCTTCCTTCCTTCCTTCCTTCCTTCCTTCCTTCCTTCCTTCCTTCCTTCCTTCCTTCCTTCCTTCCTTCCTTCCTTCCTTCCTTCCTTCCTTCCTTCCTTCCTTCCTTCCTTCCTTCCTCCCTCCCTCCCTCCCTCCCTCCCTCCCTTCTTTCTTTCTTTCTTTCTTTCTTTCTTTCTTTCTTTCTTTCTTTCTTTCTTTCTTTCTTTCTTTCTTTCTTTCTTTCTTTCTTTCTTTCTTTCTTTCTTTCTTTCTTTCTTTCTTTCTTTCTTTCTTATGTCCCTAGCTGTCTTTCTCTTTTTCTTCTTCCCTTCCTTCCTTCCTTCCTTCCTTCCTTCCTTCCTTCCTTCCTTCCTTCCTTCCTTCCTTCCTTCCTTCCTTCCTTCCTTCCTTCCTTCCTTCCTTCCTTCCTTCCTTCCCCTCCATCTCTTTCTTTCTTTTCCACTACCCTGTTTCAGGCCATGATACAAAGGTACTCTGCCAGTATATAGCATTCTCTACTTCTTCATGAATAGGTTATAGCAAGAGATGCATTCTCATGTGAGTCCAATCCCTGCTAATTACTTAATGGATCTCAATGTGTCTCTTCAAAGATGACTGGCATAAAGGAAAGTGCTATTAAAAACCATACTAAATCTTACAAATATATAGAGTATAGTTATTTTTCAGTTGTGTCTGACTCTTAATGACCACATTTGGGGTTTTCTCAACAAAGATAGTGAAGTGGTTTGCCATTTCCTTCTCCAACTCATTTTACAGATGAGGAAATTGAGGAAAATAGGATCAGGCAACTTGCCCAAAGTCACATAGCTAGTAAGTATCTGAGGCTAGATTTGAACTCAACTAAATGAGTCTTCCTGATTCCAGGACCAGGACTCTAACCATTTCTCCATCTAGCTGTCCTAGTTAGATATGTATTTTCTTAAACCATTCCTCCCATATGGAAGACCCTCTACTCTCCAATCCAAAATCTGAGTCATCTTTAAGAATGGCCCAGCTTGAGTTCTCCTTCCTAGGTGAAGCCTTCCTTCCTGGATATGTTTCCCATCTAAAAAAACACTAGCTTTGGGACACTGAGGTCTTTGATGTCAGTCAGCCCTGTTCCTAGAATTATTATGTAGGGAGACTGGTTTTATCTTGAAGCAAAGAGAACTGAGAACCCTAAAGTATAAACTACAGTGATCTTCCCCGCCTGCAAATTCACAAGAGTAGGGATGCCTGAAGAATAAAAAAAAAAAAATCTTTAACTTCCCCACAAACTTAGATGGCTTGGATAGTAGTTCCATTTACTGGATGGCAAATTCAGTGAGAACAAGGATCATATTTTGTGTCTTTGAAATCTGGATAGCACCCAGTGCAATACATTGCATGTAGTAAACAACCAATAAAGATTTTTTAAAAAAGTAATCCCTTTCTTGTTGCCCACAATGGACAGTGGGAATTCCATTGGCCTTTGTATTCTATTCCAGTACTCCAGCTCCCAGTCTTCCTCCACATCATTTCCCCTCAATAAATTGAACAACAAATATTTATTAAACGCTTACTATGTGCCAGACACTTAAATGTTTCAGATTATGGTCACATTTTAGTATTACTTCTGACTACAAATACATTAGTTATATCTGCCAGGATGCATTGTGGTGGATCATAACAATGCTATTAAATTTTTTAAAAATTCTTTAGTAGTTTATATCTTTTAAGTGAAAATAGTTCAGTGTTTTCAAAGCTGTGTTCTAGGGGGCAGCTGGGTAGCTTAGTGGATTGAGAGCCAGGCCTAGAGACGGAAGGTCCTAGGTTCAAATCTGGCCTTAGACACTTCCTAGCTGTGTGACCCTGGGCAAGTCACTTGACCCCCATTGCCCAGCCCTTACCACTCTTCTGCCTTGGAGCCAATACACAGTATTGACTCCAAGACGAAAGGTAAGGGTTAAAAAAAAAAAAAAAGCTGTGTTCTTTTTAACCCGGGGGTCTGCACAACAAGTGCAGAGATTTTATAAGATGGTTTTAATGCTAACTATATTTTCTTTCTTAAATATTGAATGTAAAATTATGTTTGCATAGATAATTAGGTAAGAAAAATTTTCAGTATGAAAACAGGTTTCATTTCTTCTATTTTTGTGCCACAGTTTTCCTTACCTTTCTTCATTTCAACATATCCCCAGCACTTTATGCAAACCCAAATCAGCATTTTTGGATTCTGCCAATACCTTTCAAAGCCAAAAGTATCACCTGACCAAGTTAGTTTGGAAAACTCTGCAACACTGAAGACAACAGTGGCATTCCAAGATCAGCGCTTGCAAAGAGCAGCTTCTACAGTGATAAAATTCTGTTGTATTCAATCAGCTTATCCTTTGTCTGTTATAGATACCTACCAATATCCATGCTTAGGGGATCCCCTTTAAGAGCTGTTATCACAAAAATATAATCCCAGTCTTTTTTTTTTTATAAAAACCCTTACCTTCTGTCTTGGAATCAATACTGTATATTGGTTCCAAGGAAGAAGAGTGGTAAGGGTTAGGCAATGGGGGTCAAGTGACTTGCCCAGGGTCACACAGCTGAGAAGTGTCTGAGGCCAGATTTGAACCTAGGACCTCCCGTCTCTAGGCTTGGCTCTCTATCCACTGAGCTACCCAGCTGCCCCCATAACCCTAGTCTTAACTACTCCTCAAATAGAAGTATATCTCTTAGTCACCCAATACCTAAAAAGGCTTCTTTGGGGCATTGAAGTATTTCAGGTCAATCAGACCAGTTCTTAAGATTATTAAGACTTTCTTTCTTGAAGTAGACAGGATTGTAGACCCTAAATGTTTTTGTTCCTGTCAGTCAACAGGGTCCAAATATAAACCCTTGATAAGTCCTACCACCATTACCACCAGCACCAGCATCCGCATCACCATCACCACCAAAGCCTGCCACATCTGATGAGTTTCTGGGGTTATGGAAAGGGCCATTTCTTACCGGCGCCATGTCATTGTTTAGAGATGTAAATGTCACAGTCGGAGTCAACAGCCTGGTAAGGGCACTGTGGGGTATCATTACAGAGCTGCGCCATTTGTCTCCACACTGTGATTTGGGGGCCTTCTTAGATGACATGTCACTGAATTACCTTGTATGTCGATTTCTTGATGAAGCCCTCCTGCTGTGGCCCTTAACTGAGCCAAATTTGACATTTATAAGGAGACAAGACAAGGACCTAGCCAGTAAGACATCACTACATGTCCCAGAAATGAAAGGAATGGCTTCTAATAGCAATGCTGTTTGTAACATGCAGGCATAGAGCTCTTGCCATCAGGGTCAGCAGAACACAGGAAATGCTGTGTGCTTCACAATATCTGCTCATGGCTGCTTAGACTGCAGAGGGTTACATTGATGTTCTGCGTACCATTTCAAAGATGCAGGGTATAGAGACTGCCGTTAAGCAACATCCGCATGCAGTGTCTGCAGTCAATCAGCTCCTTGCTGTTCTTGCTGGAGGGAGAGGTCTTTGCTACACCTGACCTTGCCCAGACTTATCACTGGCTGATTGCCGATGATGATCCTGAGGACAGCCACATAAACACTAAGGAACATTCTATTTTTAGTGCCTCCTGTTCAGAATTTGTTGAGGAATTGGAAAATTCCAAGGGCAAAGAGAACCCTTCCTAGGATTACAGGTACCCTATTTTGATGATGCCCCAATCATGAGCCCAACAAAGGATGCATTCACAGAAAGATCTCCGTCTAAGAGATGATGAAAGTTTCAGAAAGACATCATTTTACTACATAGAGAGCAGTGTGGCATGGTGCCAAGAGAACAGAGTTTGGAGTCAAATTTCTTGGGTTTGAATCACAATTCTGCCTTCTTAATAGTGATGGGTGATACCTTGGACAAATCATTTAGCCTCCTTGCTTTGTTTTCAAATCTATTAAAATGAGAACAATATTAGCACCTACTTCTTTGAGTTGTTATGAGGCTCAAATGAGATAATGTATGTAAAGTTATTGGCAAACCTTAAAGTACTTTGCAAATTGTATTTATTATTATCTATCAAAATGAGAGTGTTGGACAAAATGCCACTAACATTTATTAAGCACCTACTATGTGTCAGCCTCTGTGATAAGTACTGAAGATACAAAAAAGTCAAAGGACGGTCCCTGTCCTCAGGGAACTCATAATCTAATGGCTTCAGAGGTCATCTCTAGATCTGTTATTCATTTGTATCTCAACACTTCCTACACACATCAGTATTGGGCATGAGGTTTTCTTGGCAAAGTGGTCTGTCATTTCCTTTTTTGGTGGATTAAGGCAAACAGAGTTCAAGTGACTTGCCCAGGGTCACACAGTAGTAAGTGTTTAATTCCTGATTTGAACTCAGGTCTTCCCTGATTCTAGGTCTAGAGTTTTATCCACTGAACCACCTACCTGCTAAGATTCTGTGAACCTTTTTAGATTACTTTATCAATGACCCTGACATGCACTCCACCCAAGATAAGGTATGTATAATCTGTAAAGCACCTATTACAAAACCGAAGTGAGAATTCTGAGTCTTTCTAGGACTGCTCAATTTCTACCTGGTTTTCTTACACACACACACACACACACACACACACACACACACACAAACACACACACACACACTACCACCACCACCAACTCAATGGCTCTAGTTGATCCATTTCATTTCCTTCTGGGAAAGGATGTTGCGTAATTTTACACTCACCAGTAGAAGGTTCTTTGTGCAAGATATCAAGCAGTTAGTAACTTGTGAGTCACTATGATCAACAAAAACCATGGCTTTGCTCCAGACTTGTTCTCTTATGGCGATGGAGCTATGTTTAACCAGAAAATGGCAGATGGCACTGGGGCACCATAAAAATTATAGAATATCAACCAATTACTTATTATTAAGGACCATCGCACACAAATTGACAAAAAACCTTGACTCATTACAGGAATAAAAAGCATGACCAATTTAAAAAGGCAATAAATAACATACCCAGGACATAGCATACAAGGGCATGAAAAATCCAGGAGTGTGGGGCTAAGCTGAAACAAACAAATCAAATGGGGAGAACAAGAGCAAAGTTTAGATAAAATTTAGGATAAAGCAAAAAGGAATGAGCTATGTTTGGAGTCATGATACAAATGAGACGTCCTCGGACATTGACTGTGGTGTGCTCACCCATTCCTTTTGACCAAGAGGGTGACATGTTGGCCACATTTTCAACTCACACCTTCCCAGACTCTAAAAGTATTAGTGCCTTTGAAAGCCTTGGTCCTGACAATCTACCACTGTAGACTGTATCTTCTTTGGTGCCACCTCATCTGTAGATTCTAATGTTGGAAAAAACTCCTGACCCACCCTTTGGGCTAATAAAATTGCCATTTTTTCCTGTAGAATCTCAGGTTGGACTGGATCTTGGACTGGGTGTGGAATTGGTAGTCAACCCAGAAATTGCTGGAGCAGTTTAATTCATCCACAAACAATCATCCCAAGTTATCTGCCTATAAAGAATGCCCTTTATAGAGAAATTGTTATTAATTAACAAGCAATTATTAAGTGCTCACTATGTCCCAGGCATTCTATTTAGCCCTTGGAATATAAAGAAGTTTATCATCATACTATTGTGACCACACATTATGCAACTCATTCAAAATTGTTTGCTTAAAACTATGATCCAGAAGTTACATCCAATGGCCTAGAAATGACTTTAATATTGATGAGCCTATTAAAGAAGTAATGAATATTCGAGGCTAGTTGTTATAATCTGCCAAAGACATCAAATTTTCTCTAGGAGATGGCTGAGAATAGATATGGATTTTCAAGGATCAGGTCAAGGAAAGAACTTCTTGGTTATGTAAGACTTCGTGGAATGACCTGAGTTCCTAAATCCATCCCAACTTTCTGCTCCATCAATCACAACTCAGTGTCACTTATTTACAAAAGCAGATTTTACAGACAACATAATCTCCGACAATAAGTCTTATGTTTATCTTAGCAGAGTTTCAAGAACTTTCAGGCAGCAAAATCATTAATTCTGGCATAATCACAGCTAATGAACCTTAAATTCGTCAGACTCAAATGAGGTGCAGTAGTTAGAACTCTAAACCTAGAATCAAGAAAACCTGAGTTCAAATCTAGCCACAGACACTTCCCAGCTATGCCATGCTGGGCAAATCACAACAACTCTGTGCCTCAGTTTTTTCTTCTATAAAATGGGAATAATAATGACACCCAGTGTTTTTGTACAGGTGAAATGTGATATTTCAAAAGCACTTTCCAAACCTTAAAGCACCATATAAATACTAGTTATTTATTATTATTATTACTACTACCACAGACCTCTAAGGATGCCTAGAATGAGGCTATTGACTAACATTAGTCCAAGGGTTAGTAAACATATTGAACAATGAGTCAATTCTGCTGAATTATTAAGAAAGGTGACTCATAACCAACTTTAGCCATTCTCATATGGACTTAACTGATGCACTAAATAAAATGAATAAGGCTGGAACCTAAATGTCACTCTATCTTCATCTACTCTTTGTTCATCTTTAGGAGAGTCAGTCTTTGCTATAAAATATGGAGCTAGAACAGGATAGGTTTCTTGCCACAGTAACTAAGGTCATAGGGCCTGTGTCATATAATAGCCAGAGCATAGGTAGGCCTATGTTTCATCAAACAGAGTCTCAGAGATCAAAGGTACTCCACACAGTGTGATTCAAAGGAAAACAAAAATCGCCTATATAATATATCCAATAAACAATCACCCATTTTTATTTAAAGCTCTTTTCTTCCTTCTTTCCTTTTTTCCTTCCTTCCTCTCTTTCTACCTTCCTTCCTTCCTTTTTCTTTCTTTCTTTCTTTCTTTCTTTCTTTCATTCCTTTTTTTCTTTCTTTCTTTCTTTCTTTCTTTCTTTCATTCCTTTTTTTCTTTCTTTCTTTCTTTCTTTCTTTCATTCCTTCTTTCTTTCTTTCATTCCTTCTTTCTTTCCTTCTTTCCTTCTTTTCTTTCTTTCTTTCATTCCTTCTTTCTTTCTTTCTTTCTTTCATTCCTTCTTTCTTTCCTTCTTTCCTTCTTTTCTTTCTTTCTTTCTTTCTTTCTTTCATTCCTTTTTTTCTTTCTTTCTTTCATTCCTTCTTTCTTTCCTTCTTTCCTTCTTTTCTTTCTTTCTTTCTTTCATTCCTTCTTTCTTTCTTTCTTTCTTTCATTCCTTCTTTCTTTCCTTCTTTCCTTCTTTTCTTTCTTTTCTTTCTTTCTTTCTTTCATTCCTTCTTTCTTTCTTTCATTCCTTCTTTCTTTCCTTCTTTCCTTCTTTTCTTTCTTTCTTTCTTTCATTCCTTCTTTCATTCCTTCTTTCTTTCCTTCTTTCCTTCTTTTCTTTCTTTCTTTCTTTCTTTCTTTCATTCCTTCTTCTTTCTTTCTTTCTTTCTTTCTTTCTTTCTTTCTTTCTTTCTTTCTTTCTTTCTTTCTTTCTTTCTTTCTTTCTTTCTTTCTTTCTTTCTTTCTTTCTTTCTTTCTTTCTTTCTTTCTTTCTTTCTTTCTTTCTTTCTTTCTTTCTTTCTTTCTTTCTTTCTTTCTTTCTTTCTTTCTTTCTTTCTTTCTTTCTTTCTTTCTTTCTTTCTTTCTTTCTTTCTTTCTCTCCTCCTCCTTTTCCCTCTTCTTCTCCCTTCCTCCATCATCTCCTTATCTTGCCCAGACTGGAAATACAGTAGCCACTCATGAACCTAATCCCACTACTGATTAGCAGTAGTCCTTTGTCCTGCTTTGTCCTGCTCTGTTTCCAACACAGACCAGTTTTCCCCTTATAGATCCCATGGGCCTCCTATTCCTGGGCACTCACCATATTGGTGCCAGACTTAATGCAAGCACCCAATTAGCTTTAGCCTTACTATAACTCAGAACTCCTGAGTTTGAGCAATTTACTGGCCTAAGCCTCCTCAGTAACAGGGATTATGCATGCATCATCATGCCTGGCTACTTGAAGTCTTACACAGAGAGGAAACCAATCATTTCCCAGGGTAGCCAGTTCCTCTTTTTAGGATAGCCCGAATTCTTACAAAGTTTTATTTTGTTTTGTTTTCCTTTGAAGATTGAATCTAAATATGCTTCTTTATGACTTTTCATAATTGCTCCCAATTTTGTCCATGAGACTAAGCATAACAAGTTTAATCTTAATTCTATATTGATAGCCCTTCAAATCCCTGAAAATAGCTACCATGCCCTTCCCTACATCCTCTCTATTTGAAGGTAAAAATATTACACCCAGTTGACTGAATGACAGCAGAACTACCAGAAGTCTCTCCTCTAGAGCTAAGAGCCATTGATCTTTTGTCTACACCTCAGAAGGACTCATCAGAGCCACAAAGTGGAGGAAGCAAGAGCCTTCCCTCGCCAGCCCATCTGCTGAAGTGGTATCACCTTGTATTTCTAAACCCGCCAGCACAACACATAGATGGCTTCAGAAAGGTGTGTGCTCTTGTTGCTTAAAAGATTGCAAGCTGAGGGGGTAGGGATGCTTATATACCACTAGGGGTACTGTAAAGCCATATGATCCTTTTGATCCATTCTAATTTTGAAGTTCTTTGAAGCTTTTGAAGGTTCTTAAAGGAATTTATTTAAAGACCACGGTGTGATTAGAGGATGGAGTTTTGGAAAGTGGAGTTTTTGTAGTGATAAATCTGAGTTATGTTGAAGGTCTGCTTGTCCGTTGTTTATTACTGATACCCAACAGAAGCCCTACCTTGAGACACATCATTGTCCTAATTATTTTTGTCCTAATTATTTTTGGATTTGGAAAGGTCCACAGAAGTCATCTATTCCAACCACATCATTTTGCAAATAAGAAACTAAAATGTACAGTGAGTTGGCCAAAGTGGGAGGGCCAGGTGAGAATCTAACTCCCAGTCTCCTTTCCAATTCACCATTCTAGTAACTGGCTTTAGCTGAGACTCAAACTCAGGGCCTCTAGCTGCAAACCTTGTGATCTCTTCAATATACCATGATGCTCATTGCAAAGCAGAATCAAACATGGCCCTCAAATTGCATGGTAATTGGCAAACACAAGAATGCTAGATTTGGAGTTGGAGAATCTGGGTTTGAATCTCGACTTTGCTATAAGCTATGAGACATCAAGCAGATCATTACATTGCTCTTGGCCTTAGTTACCTTATCTATAAAGTGAAGGGGTTGCCAGTTCAGTTCTAAATTTATGACTAAGACTCTGAGCGATATTTTCTTGGACTCCAGCAGAAATGCTGTCAAACTGTTATTATAAAGCAGGTCCTACATATGTACTGTAGCTGGCACAATAATAAGTCTATTTCGTTGCAAAAGATCTTATTGATCCATCTAGCTCTCATTGTCTAATACTTTTAATGCCAGCTTCCAGTCTGTTCACAAATAGCTTTAAAAACAGTGTTACAAAAACAATGAAGGGGAAGAATGTAGACTGAGTTTCCACTGATAAAGGCTCCTATCTACAATGTGATATTTTTCTAAAAAACAAAAACAATCTATTCCCAGGATTATTAGAAATTAATTTGAATGTACAAAAGCAAAACATGTGGCATCACTTATCACATGTATATATGGGGTTTAGGTCTTAAAAATTTGCTTTATACCAATAATGAATAATATGGAAATAGGTACCAAGTGACAATATTTGTGAAACCCAGTGGAATCGCTCATCACCTCTGGGAGGGAATAGGGAAGAAGGGAGGAAAAGAAAATGAATCATGTAACCATGGGAAAATATTAAAAAATAAATAGATAAATAAAATTTTTAAATTAAAAAAATTTTTTAAAGAAATTAATTTGAATGAATTATACTACATGTTGGATAAGCATAAAATAATTTATTAATAACTTTCCCCCTTCTTTCTGACTAATCTAGAGTAAACATTCTTTACCTGGAAGGTGACCTTATTTTTTAAAATATTCTGATAACAATATAATTGGTTTCTTTTGCAATCCCATGTATTTTATTTTGTGCACCTAAGAATATAATTGTGAGAAGGGAGTCTGTAGACGTCACCAGACTTCCAGAGGATCCATGACAAGACAGGTTAAGAAATGCTAGATTGATTCATGTAGTGGATAGAATGCTATCAGGAAGATCTGGGTTCAAATTCTACCTCAGACTCTGTGTGACCCTGGACAGAGCACAGAACTTTATTGAACCTCAGTTTTCTCATTTTTAAGTTGGTGATAATTATAGCATTCACTCTCAGGGCTATTCTCCAAATCAAATGAGCTAGCTAATAGGCATAAAGTACTACGTAACCTTAAAGTATACTTATATGAGTGTAAGGTTATTACTTACAATGAATACTCATTTATTTCAAAGGAAGTGAAAAATGAAAATGAATTGCCAGAGATACTGCAGTCACCGATTACTTTTCAACCTACTCTAGACAGACCTAGGGACAGTGGGAATGTTTCCCACATCTTCTTGCCGTCCAGGAAAAATGATTCCTAGAGGAGAGAAATTGAACCAAGCACTGGTCTTGAGTGGATGGATGACAAACCCTTCCTAAGAATACATGGGAGTTACTACTAAACACCACTTAAGTATCATTTGATGACCCCAAGCAAATTGCTTCTCCTTTTCACTGAATCCCACCCAGGGTTGTTATCACAGTCCTGGAAAGTCCCCACCACCCCACTTCCAGGGAAGTAGATTGTCTCCATTTCCAGGTGAGAAACCAAAAGAAGGCAGAGAGGGCTGAGTAAGTGAAACCCTGACATCTTTCCTGGGTTTAGCCATGAGAGAGTCTGACCGTGGATACCTTTTGGTTTCCTGCCTTTGATTCACTGTCTCCAAAATGAACCCATGTAATCTAAGTGGCGATTTGGAAGCTTTAGCATCCCAGGTGTATTGATTTCAATGGGAATCTTCCTTGGATAAGTGTGAATAGCAGCTGGAAGGTAGGACCCTTAACTTTTTCACCCTGTAGGGACAATTTAGGAGATTGGAAAGAGATTCCTGGGAATAGCTAAGTGGTGCAATGGATAACAGTGTCACACCGGGAATCAGGACAACTCATTTTCCTGACTTCAAATCTGGCTTCAGACACTTACTAGCTGTGTGACCCTGAGCAAGTCACTTCACCCTGTTTACCTCAGTTTCCTCATCTGTCAAATGAGCTGGAGATGAATATGGTAAACCATTCCAGTATCTTTAGCAAGAAAACCCCCAATGCAGTCATGAAAAGTCAGACATGACTGAAATAACTGAACGACAAAAGAAATTCCTATAGATATCTGTCTGTGAACTCATCTCATTCCCTTGCCCTGCACATTGCATGGCTGACCCAAATCCACAAATGCAAGGAAGTAAGAGAACTGGAAAACTGATTAAGTTGAAGATCATAAAGCTAGAACAAGAAAGAGATCAACATGGAGACAAAGAATATGAGTTTGTTTCTTGGTCGTTTTACTTACAACCTGTATCACTCTGGTGTTAGGAGTGGACTCAAGTTCAAGTTTGATGCTAGAATAAAATGATGTTCTCAAAGTCAATTGACAATGGCCCAAAGTTAGCCAAAGCATAGAAAGGATGTTCAAAAAGCATTTTCCAAAACTTAATTTGGCTAGGGATGTATCCACTACGGAAACATATCAGCAGGATAGGGTGGGGCAATTTGCTCAGCCTTGGACTATCTGACAAGTCTGAAGAGTCTGACTTTATGTGGTTGGTTCTCTATTATGCCTTTAGATCACACAAACACTTTATTCATATGGCCAGAGACTACTTGGAAACTTTATCAAGGGTCCTATACCTCAATCCTTGGGACCCTAGACCAATTAAGTCTTCAAGACAGCTTTTAAGGGAAAAGAAATCTAAATTTATGTTACAGGAGGAAGGAAGACCCTGATAGAGAGTGACCCTATCATCCATGAGCAAGTCATGATATTTCTGAGCTTAGTTTCCTCATTTGTAAAATGAGAGGGTTGGACTAAATGACTTCTAAAGTCTCTGCCAGCTCTAAATCTATGATTCTGTTGTGGGTCTCATTTTGCTGAGAACATCCAGAAGTCTTAGCTTATCTCTGACATCCCTATCTCTTGAAGCATCCCCTCAAGTTTCAGTATCTGGTATTGATAACTCATCCAAGTTTTAGTCTCATATTTCCAATGACCCTAAGTGATCTCTCTTAGGGGATGACACCCTGCCTAGATGATTACCTCTCATATGAGTATTCATATCAAGATGCCTCCCAAAGATGGTCTTTCCCTCTGAACTCTGTTGTAATCGCTTTGGTGTGGTATTCCAATTGTTTTCCCTTGAATAATTTTGAAAGTCCAACTGTAAACATTTCAATGGGCATCAAATCCTTCTCTGTATATCCGCTTCCCATTGTCTGTGCAATGCTAATGTGTTAGACACATAGAAAGCCTTTCTTAAATATTTATTGATCACTGTAAAAATTACCTAATGTTGAAAAACTTGGTTGGTGGTTCAGATAAGTGGTTACTGCCTTCCTGTCCTAACCAGATTTCTTAAAGGGATAATCTATACTTTCTATTACCATTTTCTTACTATTCTCTTTGCCCTCTGAGGTCTGGTTTCTACATCATTCAACTCTATTGAAACTCTTCTTTCTCTCAGAGAACACCACCTATTCCACCTCTCAAATCCAATGGCCTTATTCTTAGCCCCTTCTATTTCTTGGCTGCATACTTATTTAACTAGTCACTCATTGAAACACTTTTCTTGATTTCTATGAAACTGCATTTTCTTAGTTCTCCTACTCTTTCTCTGATACTCCTTTTCTGTCTCCTTCTCTTGATTTTCTTTTATCACTTAAATGTAGGCATTCTTCAGAGCTAGATATTTGACTATGTTTTCTTTTTCACAAATGAATCTTATTTAAGAGCATCAACTAGAATCCCAGTATAGTAGAATGGGGTGGGGGATCTTTCCACTCCCTTGTTTATGAATTAATAAACTGAGACCTTGAGTTGCAAAATGAGTAAAAACTTATAGAAAATGTCAGCATTTTGCTGACTTTTTGAACATAGGCTCTGGATGAAATTTAACTTTCACCTAACTCAGATTCAAGACCTTGAGAGGTAAATTGAGGTATGTTAGAAAGGACATTGGATTTAGGACTCAGGGATTTAGACCTGGGTTCAAATTCTGGCTCTGCTGTTTCCTCACTGTATCATCTTGTACCAAAAAAAAAAAAATTAACCTTTCTATGCTCCGGTTTCTGTATTTAGAAAATAGGCATAATAATTCCTGCACTATCTTTGGTATAGGATTGTTGTGAGGATCAAATATATTTTTGCCTACTTTGTACTTTTTAACCATATAGCCCTGTGTGAATAAGAGCTATTAGTAATTATTTTTTGGAGATAATGTTGCTCTGAGTATAAACCAATTGCCAGATAATAATCACCTTCATGATTTCAGGTTCAGCATTCTTTCCACTATACTATGACACTTGATCTTATGCCATTGACTGGCACGAACTTATTTATTCATTCATGTTCATCATGTTCTGACCTCTAGACTTTAAGTCAGGACCTAGGTTCAATTCCTACTTCTGCCCCTTGATTACTTGTGTGACTCTGGGCAAGTCACTTAACTTTTATGTTCCTCAGTTTTCTTAATTGTAAAATGGGTGTATTGTAAATTGTAAATTTGTATGTAAAATTGTAAATTGTAAAAAAAAATACAAAAAATTGTAAAATGGATTTGATTGCCTCTGAAATCTATTCACTGATCATCTCTACATACCCACATGTATGATCCCAGATTTAGACCTGGAAGGTATCTCAGAGGTCATCTAGTTCAATCTCCCAATTTTGTAGATGAGGAAAAGGAGACCCATTGGATTGAAGTGATGACCAAGGCCATATAGGAAGGCAGTAAGTAATGGAATAAGGTTTTTGAGCCCAGATGCTCTGATTTCAAATGCATGACCCTTATCACTCTTCTTTTGTGCCTTGCTACTTGGATGTCTTGATATTATCTTGGTTTCAACTTGTCCAAAATTGACATAACTTTCTTTTCCAGTCATCAGTTATATAATTATATACTCAACCTAGAAAGTTCAGAATCATGGGGATTTATGGAAAGATGTGTGGATCCCCTTAATTTTATATATGCAGCATGAAGTTAAATGATGTGCTTAGGGAAACACTGAAAGTGGCAGAATCAGAACTGGAGCCCAGGCATTCTGACTCCAGATTTAATATTCTTTCAGTAATAATTACAGTAATTACAATAACAACAATGAGCATTTATGAAGTGTTTTAAGGTTTTCAAAACACGTTAGGGTTATCTTATTTGGTCCTCACAACAACCCTTTGAGGTAGGTGCTATTATTATAATAGCTGTCATTTATATAGTGCTTTAAAGTTTGAAAACATTTACATATTTTATCTCATTTGATTCTCACAACAACCTTGTCAGGTAGGTTCTGTAATTATCCCCATTTTATAGATAAGAAAACCAAAGTCTTTTCCCCCCTTTTAAAATATCTCTCAAAAGATACCTTTTCTATTTTCCCTTAACAATCCACTTAAGCAATCTTCTCCTCACATTTGATAATAACAATAAATTTTTAATTGGTCTCCTAAGACTCCAATCTTTTCTTTTCTTTTTTTTTTGACCCATCTCATATATCATGCATTTTCTTAAAATACCTTTTACTCAAAAGCTCCAGTTTCTGGATACCTAAAAGACAAAATACCAATCTTTGACTTGAAAGACCTTCCACAGTTGGGTCCCCATCTTATCATTAGTTCTGAAGTTGGGATTGACTCTCCCCTTGCCTATTTTTAAATTTATCAACAAAAACTGAAAACACCCCCTAATTAACACTAAGTAGGGGAGGTCCACAAGCCACTTGCTAAAGTGGGTGACAACTCAGAAATGACTGACCTCCCCCTGGGCAGTGCTAATTAAATTTAAAGACTGTAATTGGTCCCTGTAAATTGGAGGAAGGGATAAGAAATGACAAAAAAGACTATAAAAGATGATGAATTTCCTGTCTAAGAGGTCTTCATCCTGAATTTTCCAGTTGGAGAATCTTCTCCTTTGGGACTCAGTCTTCAGCTTCACTTGGATCTGGGACTCTGGCTCTTGGACTGCTTCTGGTAAGATTATTCCTGAATCTTTTCCCTTTGGATCTTTTCCTGAGAAGTGAAAATCTGACCCTCCTTTCCTGGCTTCTGGAGAAATTAGTTCCAGAGAGGCCTCCCCTTCTTGGAGGAGGCTGCATCCTTAATTCACCACCAAGTTCTCTGGCTAAGGGTTAATGAGCCCAGGGACAGAGCAACATTTAGGGTGATAAGCTAACTTCTTACTCTACCATCTTTTACATTTCTCTACTTTCACTCTCTCTACCTTCTTGTAAATAAAAGTTGCTAAAAGTCATTTTGACTTGAGCTGTATTAATTTTAAAATTGGCAACCACAATATTATCGTAAAATTCTCATATATTTAGTCCAACCCTTAATTTAATTCCTTACATTATATTTGACAAAAAATTAATGTGTATCCGGTATTGTGCTACAACAGTATCTTCCACTACTCACCAAAGTGAACCCCCACTTCAGTCATGCTCATGGGCATCTACCTAATGTGAACTGGGTGGGTACTTTTTTAGGATTATGTTTCTTCACCCTTTATGTATGCCTATGGCCAGGCTAGTGTCTTTCATTGTCCTTTTAACACATTCATGCTCATTCCCTTTGTTTTGCTTGGAAAGTCCTTCCCCCTCTACAGTGTCTTTAAATGTCCTAACAATATTTCAAGTTAATGTCATAACCTACAAGCAACAGGAAATTTTTCATCCCTTCCTCTCTATATGGCTTTTTGGAGTTAGCTCATTTAAGTAATCATAGATCTCATGAAGGATATCATGTAATATTCTGGGATTTGATTCAATCAGCACATTTGCATCTACAAGCAGAAACATCTAGAAGACCTCAACAGCTATGAAGAATCCCTTTTTCATTTCAACTCTGCCCAGGACATCCTCTGGGAAAGGAAAATATTATCAGGTATATATTTTCTTGCTTTATGCATGGCTTGATGTAAATTATCAGAAGACTGTTGAGGAGTTAGCTACATGGTTGCATTTTATTAAGAAATCTAACATGATCTTGAACATTTACATAAAAAATTAGTATGCTCAGGAGAGGATCCTACTGGAGGAGAGTGTTTAAGGCAGTGTTTCATTTTACCAATGCAATTTCTTTCTTCTATCATCAAGAATAAATTCAGCAAGATTTTGTACTTCCTGGTTAACAGTATGACAGTGAAATTGTAAAAGCCAATCTATTTCCTTCTGAAATTTTCATCAAGGATGCCATTGCCACATGTGTAGATCATTATAAAATCATAGCATTTCAGAATTGGAAGACTCCAGAGGCCACCTATTCAAATATCCTTTTTACAATATACTCAATAAATAGTTATTGAGCTATTGCTTACAGACTTCTAATAATCAGGATTTTGTTACTTTCCCAGGCAGGATACTCCATTCTCTCTCTCTCTCTCTCTCTCTCTCTCTCTCTCTCTCTCTCTCTCTCTCTCTCTCTCTCTCTCTCTCTCTCTGTATATGTGTGTGTTTCTGTATATATATATATATATATTTTTAACTTTAAAGATTTTTTGACTATCAAGAATTCAAATTTTCTCTCCTACCATACTCAACCTACTGAAGAAAGAAGAAGAAGAAGGAGAAGAAGAAGAAGAAGAAGAAGAAGAAGAAGAAGGAGAGAGAGAGAGAGAGAGAGAGAGAGAGAGAGAGAGAGAGAGAGAGAGAGAAAGAGAGAGAGAGAGAGAGAGAGAGAGAGAGAGAGAGAGAGAGAGAGAGGGAGGGAGGAAGAAAGGAAGCCTCTGTATTATATAAGTATAGTCAAGCAAAACATAACTCTTTCATTAGTCATATTAAAAAAATCATTTATTTTGTATATTAGTCCTTTACCTTTCTGTTATGAGATAAACAGCAATTTTTTATCTGTTCAATAGAACCATGGTTGATCATTTATTTGATCAGAGTTAAGTCCTGAAATCATTCATTTTTGTAGTATTTAATTGTTCTAATTATACTCTCTTCATTTCATCAGTTTACACAAGTCTTTCCACATCTTTTTGAGACTGTCTTTTCCCTATTTATTATAGCATTATAGTATTTTATTATATTCCTATAGAAAAATCTGCCTAGCCATTATCTAGTGCTTGAATATTCCAAATTGGAATAGATCTAATTATTGGGGAGTTTTTCTTCATATGATGCTTAAATCCGTCTCTCTGCGTCTTTTAGTCATTGCTCCTATTCTGTCTTTCTAGGGGAAAACAGAGTTTAAAAACTCTACCATATAAGGGGGTAGCTAGATAACACAGTGGATAGAGTGCTAGGTCTGGAATTGGGTTCAAATTTGTCCTCAAACACGTTCTAGCTGTGTGACCTTGGGCAAGTCACTTAACCTCATTTGCCAATCCTGCCCTTCTGTCTTAGAGTTGCTAAGGTAAGGGTTAAAAAAAAAAATAGTAGTTGGACCAATACCGTCCTGATCCTAGACACTGCCTCAAAATGTAAACTAAACTATTTTTTCAGTCTGTATTTCAACAGGGTAAGGAATTCCCAGTGATATTCCCTCCACAAAAGCAGATCAGCAGAAAGAAAAAGTTGCCTGGAGGCACTAAGATGTTAAGGAACCTAGCCAGGATCACATCTATACCCAGGTATTCTTGACTATGGAAGCAGAACCTTTTTGACTCCAGTAGCACTCTATTTATTCATATTGAGCTTGTTGTCCACTACTGCATTCCACAACTAAGATATATCAGGCTACTTTATTCAACCATATCGCCCACCATTCACTAATATAAATCATTTACTTCAGCCAGTTTCTTTGATGTTCATAGTATCTTGTACATAATATACTGATGTACATAGTATCTTTTACAAATTATTCCCCCAAACTGAGAACTAAGGGGGCTGGTAGGCGGATTAACGGACAGAGAGCAAGGTCTGGAGATGAGACATCCTGGGTTCAAATCTGACTTCAGACACTTCCTGGGTGTGTGACCCTGGGCAAGTCACTTAATTCCCCTACTGTTTAGTCCTTATTTGATCTTCTGCCTTGGAACCAATATACAGTATTGCTTCTGAGATGGAAGGTAAGGGTTTAAAAAAATAATAAAACTAAGAACCAAAATGCTCAAATAACCTCCTTTTATGAGCAAAGGTAGTTATTATACACAAACTAGGGAAATCTAAAGCAAAGAAATGGAACTGTAGCCCAGTATAACTAATAAATATTCATTCAAATTTAAATAAAATACCCAGGAAAAACTATAACAATGTGTCCAAAAAAAAACCCCTTGACTTAATTGGCTTTATTACAGTGATGCAAGAAAGGTTCAGTGTTAGGAAAACAATTAACACAATTGCATAAAAAATAAAACACAAAATCTTATGATTATGTTAATAGATGTAGAAAATGTCTGATAAAAATTCAATGCTCACTTATGCTAAAAATCCATAAAACATGTAGAAAGCAAAGTTTTAAAAAGATGATAAAAATATATTTTATCTCTGAATTTCATCATTTTCGTCTATGAATGCTCTTACCCTATGATATGGCTTAGCTGGTAGGTATGCCTGATGAGGAAGTTAGTATGCTTGTTATTATCTCCATTTATTGGAAAGGAAACTGAAATTCATAAACTCGTGACTTTCCTAAATTCCAGAGTATTGACTAGTGTCGAAACCAAGATTTGAAGCCATGTCTTTTAACCCCAAGTCCAGTGCATAAACTAGACTTTCCATTATCCAATGCCTGCCTCTTATATGCATTGCTTATTGGATGATTTAATGAAAAAATATTTCTATAGTAAATAGTGATCATGATTTATCTGATATGGACATAGCAAGGAAAATTTCTCATGGAAACTGCTGGGATTTTTTTTGGTGAAAAGATTGATAGAATGAATGGGAGGATCTAGATTCTTCAAACACAGAGTACGATTTTCATTCAACTCAGGAAATAAAGACACAGGGGCAGTGTACACATTGAGTATAAGATTTCAGGCAGTTTAAATCATCTACAAGATAAAAATAGCTGATCTAGGAAGGTAATCCAAAATTCATCTGGTTGCTCTTTATCAATTATTGCCATATAATCTGGATTGTTTTCATGGTAGCTCACCATGTTTGGAAATTAAGATGCTTCGAGCTCAAATAAAATTGGACAGGTTGGTCCTTTAAAAAGCTATGCCCAATGTCCCTGAACAATCTGCAGGGATCTAAAAAACACTATCCACAAGCAGAGGATAAACTGTGGGAGTAAAAACACAGATGAAAAGCAACTGCTTGACTACAGGGTTGGAGGGGATATGACTGAGGAGAGACTCTAAATGAACACTCTAATGCAAATACCAACAACATGGAAATGGGTTTGAATCAAGAACACATGTGATACCCAGTGGAATTGCGTATCGGCTGTGGGAGAGGTGGAGGGAGGGGGGGAGGGAAGAAAAGAAAATGATCTTTGTTTCCAATGAATAATGTTTGGAAATGACCAAATAAAAATTAAAAATAAATAAATAAATATAAATAAAAATAAAAAGCTATGCCTACACCTTTTGATCCAATAATAGCACTACTGGGTCTGTATCCCAATGCGATTTTTAAAAATGGGAAAAGACCTATTTGGAAAAAAAATATTTATAGCTCCTCTTCTGGGGGTGGCAAAAAAAAATGGAAAGTAAAGGGATGTCCATCAATTGGAGAATGGCTGAACAAATTGTGGTAAATGATGGTGATGGGATACTATTATGCTATAAGAAATGATGAACAAGATGATGATTTTAGGAAGAGCTGGAAAAACCTACATGAACGGAGTCAAAGTAAAATAAGCAGAACCAAGCAAACATTGCATGCAGTAACAGCAATATTGTGGAATGATCAACTGTGATACGATTTGGCTACTCTCAGCAATACAATGATCTAGGACAGTTCTGAGGGATTTATGGCAAAGAATGCTCTCCACCTCCAGAGAAAGAACTGTGGGAGTCAGAATGCAGATGAAAGCCTACAATTTTTCACTTGTTTATTAGGGTTTACGTTTTGAAGTTTTGGTTTAATAAGATTACTCACTTATAAAAAAAAGCAACATGAAAATATGTCTTACATAATAATACATGTATAATCCAGAAAAAAAAAAGAGCTATGCCTATTCTTTTTTCAGTTGCATGTAAGGTGCTTAGTCCTTCTTTGTAAGTATTTAGGTGAACCTCCCTTCACACTCTGCTGTACACAACCCTTGTTTCCCTTAGCTCCTGAAATGGCCATCTCGGAGCTCTTCCACCCTCATCCTTCGCAATGATGAGGTCATGGCCACAAGGATGATAAAGTGAATGGCTTATTAAAGCAACAGGTATAAACGCTACACCTTTCTGGCCTGGTTTGTTGTTAAAAGGGCAAACACCAGAAACCTCGCCTGAGATATAAGAATTGGTAGGGAGGGCTACCCTAGCAACTGATGCTGCTATTGTTGGTACAGATGCTCCAGCCCAGGAAAAGAAAGAAAAAGTCCTGAAATAAGACTAAGTCAGCCAACAACATGGGTGTTGGTCTACTTGGCTAAATACTTTTTGTAGCCTGTTGAACAGAAAGCAGAACTCTTAAAAAGATAACAATAAATGAAAAGCCATGCTGTTTTTCATGGCTGTTCATCTTTGGGTCTCCTGGCATTGCAACTGAAATCCTTGAAACTTCAGATTTTGTTCCCAGGTCTTGAGAGACTACATTCCTTTGTGGAATGCCAGAAACAGCCGTCCCACCTAATAGGCACTGCCTGCCAGAGTTTCAAATCGTTTGCCTCCTAAATCCTTAAGCAGAGATACTATGTGTTTCATCGTGAGAGCAAAATTATACATATTGAGTTTTTCACTGCTTTGAAAAATAGCACCTATCCCTTCTGAGGCAGTCCCTAAATAACCACTGGTGTGCTTTCTCCCTGACCTCAAAAACAGAACAAGAGAGAAAGAGCAGCTGGGAAGACGAGGGCGGCAGTTTGCTAGATTTTTTTAGTTTGTTTTCAAGAATGATAAGACAGCCCTGGGAAATATGAAAATAGATGCTTCCGTATGCAAGTGTTTAGATTGAATACTGCCTTTCTGTAGCATTCCTCTCTTGGACAACAAGATGCATGGCCCCAACTCCTCCTTACTTCTGTAAGGGAGGTGAAAATGGATCTTTTTCTACATTGGAGACGGAGACAATGATCCCAAAGCATCTTGTTTAAGATTCAGTTGCTTCCAAATTGTTCTTGCAAGTCATTCCATCCTTGTCTCAGATCACTAGGCAAAACCACTACCCCTATTCCCTGTTTTCATAAAATGTTTTATTGATGCTTTAGGGGGTTATTCTCACTATCATTTCCCAATGATTCCTGCTTCTCCTTCCATCTCGTATCTGAGTCCTTCCTTTTACCAAAGTCTAGGCAAGAGAAATAAAGGAACGTATTGGCCAATTCTGATCATGCATGCCTCATTCTGTATCAGATGTGCCACTTGAGTAGAGAGGGATATTTTGCTATTAGTTCTCTGAGAGAGAAGTCAAAACTGGTAGATGCACTGATCAGAATTTTAAAGTCTCAAAACATTTTTCCCTTTACTTTATTGTGGACGTTGTATAAATGATTCTCCTAGGTCTGCTTACTTTACTCTCCCTGAGTTCATATAAGACTTCCCAAGTTTCTCTGAATTCTTCATAATGGTCATTTCTTTTATTTTTAGTTCGATTTTACGTCTTGGACTTTTTAGCTTCCTTCAAGGTTCAATTCAGGTGCTACCTCCTCAATTTAGTCCCTCCTGAACCCTGACCTGCCAAAGCTGTTAATATTCTTTTCTATGTCACATTATCTTGTGTTTATTTATCTGCATATATGTTGTATATATATATATATATATATTCTTAGTAGAATATAGATAATAAAGTCTTTGCTGTCAGGGGCTGTTCTTCATTTTGCCTTGATATCTTCAACTGCTTATTATAGCATTTTGTATACTTTGGGATTTACTTAAAATTTACTTAATTTAATTTAAAATTTAAATTTTTATTTAAATTTAAATTAATTTAAAATTTACTTAAAATCTTACCTTTCCTGCTTACTACATGTGACTGTAAGCATCACTTAGTCTCCCTGGACTTCACTTTCCTCATTCATAAAATGAGAGATTTGGACTATGTGAACTCCAAGTTCCCTTCCAGCTCTAGATCTATGATTTTATTAATTGAGCTCCCTAGAGGAACAATGAAAATTAGTTCAATGTAGGAATTCAGTCCTACTCTGACTAGGAAGCTTAGAGAGTTCACTTCCCAAGAGACAGTTCTAGACTCTCTTCCTATGGTAACTGAGGATAGAAAAGATACTTCTTCCTCCCACTGGGACAAGGCTATTCTTTTGTGTTAAGAGCATGCTAAGATATAATTCACTTCTATTGAAATGCTTTCATATTAACATCAGTGAGAAAATTCACCAATAGAGTAATACCCCAGAAGTGGCAGATAAGATCTAGTTTTCCTTCCAGTTATCCCTGAATTGCTAAAAAAAAAAAATAATAAGCCAGCTAAAATGTGGTGGAAATATAAAAAATAATTTGGAGAACTTGCTCTCCAGCTTACACCTAGAACTAGCTAATTAAAAGTGAATTAGTCTGGTTTGTAGGAGAGGAGATTGGTAGTGGTGGCAGTAGTGGTGCCAATTGCAATGGTAAAGATGATGGTGATGGTGGAAAAAGATAAAAATGAAGTCATATTCTTTAAAGCATGTCCTCTTTCAAAATGGTCCCCATCATTTCTTCTCTAACCTTCAGTTCCAGAAGGTTCCTAAGAAACAGATTTTTCCCTCTAATTCACTCGAACTTGAGAGTGGTGTCCACTCTGCGTTCTAAAGGTCACCTTGTAGGTGACCACTATCAATGCTGTTGTTTATCTGTGTGCTTCTCTTTAACAACTAACCAGCAGACAACTTTTAGCAAAGCATTTACTAAGACAGTATATTAAGAACTATTGGTACAAATACTATCCCTTAAAAAACTCAGGGCACACTCCCCTACAAATACAGGTCTATGGGAAGATTGTGCTCAAACAAACATTATAATAATATATATTCTTTTCTAAATGATGAGGGAGATGATTTAAGAAAAACCTAGGAAGACTTACATGAACTGATGCAGAGTGAAGTGGGCAGAACCAGGAGATCACTGTACACAGTAACAGCAATGTTGTAATAATGGTTAAATGTGAAAGACAACTGCTCTGATCAATACAGTAATCCAAAAAAATTCTGAAGGACTCATGAAGAAATTAAAGAAGTCATGATCCCTGAAACTGATAACTATCTTTCCACATCTGTGCCTGTTCTCAGTGTGTTTCTATCCTCCTAGCTGGATTGGTGACCTCTCCTGGTTCAGTTTCTCTGATGACATGGTCATTGGAAGAGTAGGGAAAAAAAGATCTGTTTTCACCTTCCCTCAATCCTCAAGAATAATTCCCTCTCAGGGACCTGACTCTTCCTTCATTTTTGGTCCTACCTCTTAGACTGACAAACTATTCAAACTCCTTGGGTGATGTAAAGACCCTAGAGGCATGATCAACTTTTTTTTTTTTTAAACCCTTACCTTCTGTCTTGGAGTCAGTACTGTGTATTGGCTCCAAGGCAGAAGAGTGGTAAGGGCTAGGCAATGGGGGTCAAGTGACTTGCCCAGGGTCACACAGCTAGGAAGTGGCTGAGGCTAGATTTGAACCTAGGACCTCCCATCTCTAGGCCTAGCTCTCAATCCACTGAGCTACCCAGCTGCCCCTGGTCAACTCTTTTTTATCACTTGGATCCAATAAAAGAGTGTTATTCCTCAAAAAGGGATCGTAGGGCATACACACACACACACACACATATGTATATATATACATATATATGTTTTCATGTTTTAAATACATTAAAACTTCATCATTGGTAGCCAGCAATTAACTCCTTCTGATTATATTCTGGGCTTTTTATGATTAAGTCAATTTAGAGAATTGAGGGATGGAGTAGGAGGGACCTCTTCACCTACAGACTAAAAGTCCTTTCCAGTTTGAAGATCCAAAATAATTATTACAGTGGAGATTGCCAAGCTAATCCCTTCAAGGCTTAGTTCAAGAACTGTCTCTTGATCTTTCTGGATACCCAATTATGATTGGTTGTCCAATTGTAGCTTTTTCCCTTTCAATTGTTTTGGTTTATTTGTTTGTTTTTTTAATAACTCTTACCTTCTGTTTTAGAATAGATGCTAAATATCAATTCCAAAGCAAAACAGCAATAAAGGCTAGGTGACTGGGGCTACATGACTTGCCCAGGTTTACACCTTGAGGAAATGTCTGAGGACAAATTTGAATCTAGGATCTTCAATTTCCAGATCTGGCTCTCTATCCACTGAGTCACCTACTTGACCCTTTTCCATTCCTTTATATATGCACAAATTATTTCCTCCCTTGAGGGAACTAGTAAGATTTTTTGAGGGCAAAAATATCATGTGTCTGTGTTCTTTGTATCCTCATTACCAAAAACACTGCCTTGTACCTAGTAGGTGATTAGTAAAAGTTTGTTGCATTAAAACTTTGCTCCTACCCATATATTGTTGCCTCTTTCCAGGGTCACACTGATTTCAGCTTAATATACCCAGATTTTATGCAATTTATGATTTTTCATTTAGGTAATGAAGGTAGTTAAATCAACATGCTTCTAAAAGATAGAGGAAATATTAGGGGAGGGTTAGATCTATAATTTCGTCTATGTAGAGTGGGTCTTAAATTTTTGTTAATGTAATAGACTCCTTGGCACAGATTTGGCAATCTATGGACTCTTTCTTGGAATAAGAAATAAATAAAGAGTAAAATAAAATGCACAAGACTACAAAGAAAATCAATTATATCAATTATATTAAAGTATAGTTATTAAAACAATTCTAACTCGAGGTCAAAGACCTCAGATTAAGAATCCATGATAAGGTACTCTCAGTGTGGCTAGTCTCTTCAACAATGCAGATCAGAAACTTATCTGCACTTTATAGTCTTAGGGTGTTGTCTGGGAGGGATTGAGAGATTGGTCATATAGCTAGTCTGTCTAGGTGGCAGGACTTCCTGATTCCAAGACCAGCCCAACTACTAAATTCCTGCAAAAAAACAACTCTTTAGTAATCTTCTAAATGGGGAAAGATCTGTGCTTTAGAAATGCTGCTTCTACAGCCTAACTTTGGGTTTGTCTATCTTCCTGAGATTCTCCAGAGGATTCATGTTGGATCTCAAGATTCAGCTGCCCCTGGAGAATTGAGAGGAGATAAAAATGACTGGAGATTATGAGGAAGGACAGCTGCTCCTGGGGGAGAGAAGGGAAGCCTAGCCCAGAGGACTAGAGCTTCAGCTACAGGGCTACCATACTTTCCCACCCCTTCTTTTCCTCCTGACTTGGAATCCATAGGGATTGGATTTCTCCACCCCCCCTCCTCTTCTCTCCCCTCCCCTTCTCCATACATTTGGAGGCAAATCCTGTGTAGAGGACACATTGCCTTTGGAGAGAAATCACAGGCAGCCTCAGAATCCTCAGGAGGATGACTACAATGGGGATGAGAACTCTCCAGAGAACTATGCCTCTGTGGCTCTGATTCTTACCTAGGCTTGCAGCAGAGATGAGTTTGCCACTTTTAATGAGGTCTCCACATTGATTTTAAGGCAGCTCTCATGTTGCTTTTTAAGAAGCCTTTTCTGGCCGAGGAACTGAATAATGTCTGCCCAGACAAGATAGACTGGGTCTATAGGCCTGGTTACAATTAGCTTACAAGTATCTTGGGATAAGATTCTCAGGCTCCGATTCTCCCAGACCCTACGGAAAATGAGCATTAACACCAGAAGATGGGCTGAAGTGGTAAGTGAACAAAGGTGGCTGCAGGAGCCCTCCTTTCCTACCTACTGAAGGAAGAATGGCCACCAGTTCCTCGGAGGTGAAGGCCATTCTTCTTAGCCAATAACCTACCCAGGTGGGTTTGCTATTTCCAAAATAGCATCTCTTCATCGCATTATGTTTTCTACCCCTCCCAAGTCTGTGTCTGGGGCTCCATCTCAGAAAAGGGTTTTGTAAAACTTCCGGAGGTTTCAGCATCCACAAATGAGAGCTTTTCATGGGATCTCGGATCTATCGTCTCATTGCCGGAATGCGGTTTCAGAGTCAAATGGACAGCAGATTGTGGCAAGGAGAGTTGAAGCTCGACTGGTTTCCTTCAAATGTGGAATGTGGGAAAGGTCATATTAACGAGGCTTCCTTCCTTAGCCACGCTCAGTTTAGCACACAAACATCTTGGTCAATTATGAGGTTCCCTTAGCCCCCAATTAGAGAACTTATTTGGCTTTTATTGAATAGTTTGGCTCACTTTACCCTGTTACCCACTTTAGGATGATCCATGGAGGGAGAACTAGAAGGGGTGGATAGTTGAGGGAAGCCCATCACTGCTACTGGAAAAAGAACTCAAAGGGAGTAAAATCCCTTTCATTGGGGAATGCCAACTTTATAGTTAGAGGCGATCTGGCAGAGTGGAGGAATCGCTGGGCTTGCAGTGAGAAAGTCCTAAGCTTGTATCCTGCCTCTGACACCAGCTATGTCATCCTGGACAAGTCATTTGATCTTTCCGTGTCTTGGGCAACTCCTAAGTTTTTATCTGCAACAGGTGAGGATTTATATGTGTTGTTGATGAAGGGAATTGCCACAGACCAAGTTCCTTTGCAGACAAATCACAAATTCTTCCCAAGTTAGTGACAATTTAAAGTTTTACGAAGTGCTTTCTTAGTCATTGAAACTATGCTTAGAAGTTTATCAAACTTCTCATACCCACTGACTCACTTATACTACTATTGGGTCTACACCCAGGGGTGTGCTAGTAAATATTTAACAACTTGCTCTCCAAAAAAAAAAAGATATAGGACACATTTTAAGTTTAATTTGTATTATAAACATTTCTATCACTTTCTCATGTCTAGACAATCAACCAAAGTAAATCAAGCCTTGATTTGAAGCATTCATATACTACCAAAGCATAAATGCTGAACATTGAAAACTGAATTAGTTCTTGAGAACCTGTAAGATTTGGCTCCAGGACACCCCTGCCTATACCCCCTGCCCAAAGAAACCAAAGAATAAATTTGTCTATATGTACTAAACTATTCATAGAAGTTCTTTTTGTGGCAGTCAAAAATTAGAAAATAAAGGGATATTCTCTTTTTAGAGAATGGCTAAATAAATTGTATTCCATGTACAGGAAATTAGCATCTCATAAGAAATAAAAGGTTAGCTAAAAGTGGATAGAGCTCTGGGTTTGAAGTTAGGAAGACGAATTCAAATCAGGTCTCAAACACTGTGTGACCCTGGGCAAGTCACTTAATCCTATTTGTCTCCATTTCTCATCTGGAAAATGAGCTGGAAAAAGAAATAGCAGACCCCTGCAGTATATCTTTGCAAAGAAAATCCCAAATGGGGTCATCAAGAGTCAGACATGACTGAAAATGACCAAATAGCAACAACAAATAAGAAATGGACAATTTCAAATAATGAAATGGACAATTCAGAGAATACTGGGAAGACTTCAATGAACTGATACAGAGAAAAGTAAACAAAACTAGAACAATTTAGACAATGACAACATCTTAGAGAAAAACAACTTTGAAAGACTTTAAGATTCTGATCAATGCAATGATAAGCCATGAGTTCAAAAGACTGAAGATGAACACACCACTCACCTCCTGATAGTGAGATGATGAGCTTAAAATGTAGAAAGAGTTCATTTTGGGTCATGGCTAATGTGGAAATTTGTTTAGCCACATCAGGAAGTTAAATATTGAGGGATTTATTTTTTTATTTTATTTACTTTTTAAAACATTTGCTTCATGGGTGAAAAGATATTAGGAGGGATAGAATGATTTTTTTACAAAAATGCTATGTGTATTTAAATGCTTCACAACAATCTTATGAGGTAGGAACTGAAATTATAATTATCACTATTTTCTAGACAAATAAGCTATGGCTGAGACGTTAAATGATTGGTCCATGGTCACCCAGCGAGTAACTAAGGTAGGATCAGTCAACAGATTCCTTGTCTTTACCCCTGGCCAAGTTCAGGGTGCTTTACATGAATCTACCTGTCTTCTGGGAAGTTGGGGCTATTACAATAAAAATGCTTTTGGACAAAAAGAAATGCAATTCCACAGGCTCCTTGTCTCTGAGGACATTTCTGCTTCTACCTTTCTGAATGCAAAAGAGAATTCTATTCCATTTTCTTCTTGGCTGGTCTACTATAATTGGACAAAAAACAGATTGCTCTTACTTTATCAGTTTCTTTCTCTCTCTCTCTTTTTTTAACCCTTACATTGAAGCAAGGCAGAAGAGTGGTAGGGGCTAGCCAGTAGGGGTTAAGTGACTTACCCAGAGTCACACAGCTAGCAAACATCTGAAGTCAGATTTGAACTCAGGACCTCCTACCCCTGAGTGTGGCTCTCAATCCACTTTATCAGTTTCAAAGATAAGTTTCTTTGTTGCTTAAATTCTAAAATGTTTTATAGCACCTACCTGCCCATTTCCCATTTCCTTCTTGCCACCTCTGTTAAGAATTTGTAGGATCAGAGAATTCCATAATTTCAGAGCTGGTTGGGATTTCAGAGACTTTTTAATTCCAATAATTTATAACTGCCCAAGAATGCCCTCTAATATATTCCCTTTATTGGCCATCTAGACCTCATTCAAAGATTCAGTGGAAGGGGACCCCATAACCTTCCAAGATTGCCTATTCCACTTTTGGACAGCTTAAATGATTAGAAAAATTTTTCTTATATCCAACCTAAATCTCCCTAACTTCTTCCCAAATGCCCTTAATTCTGCACTCAGAGAATCTGCAAAACAAATCTGATTACATATGAGAGGAGCTCAAATATTTGAATTATGGCCTTCCAAAGTTTTTTTATTCTCCAAGCTAAACCTTCTCATTTCCTTCCTGACCTCCTTATTTATCCAGTAGCCATAGGATTATCCCCATCAACTTCCACATCCCCCCTCTCCCTGTAGCATCCCAAGTTTCAATATTCAATCTTCATTATTCTGGAACTTCTTTACCTCAAATGAGGTATCATCACTAGAGACCTTTTAGCTCCAGATCATGATCTCTTCTCAACTAAACATGAACATAACCGGGAGCAATTTTACTACTTAATTATAGTTCACTTACTCTGGCCCCAGCCAGGCTGGGGAAACTCCCAATCCCAGGAAGGATTTGGGGGAGGATTCTTTTAAAAAATTATTATTACCAGCATCCCAATGAAAACAAACAAAATATCATCTGGCACCAGTGGAGAAAACCAAGTGCCCATGATAGTCATAAAAATATGGCCTCAATTTTCTCTTTTCTTAGATCTATTCCTTTGCATCGCTGTTAAAACAATAGTTCTAGAGCAAGAATTTGTCCCTGTTGCTAGGAGAGAGGACAGGGAGCAGATCTGTGATTTTCTTGGTATGGGACCTCCTGTATACAGTGATCTGGGCCAAGGGCATTGGACCTAATAAATAGAAGAAGGAAGCAAGAACATCCTCTTGAAGGAAGCTTTTGAGTTGAGCCCTGAAGTATACTAAGACCTTCAAGAGAAAGGAGAGGCAAGAAGAAACTGAGGCAAATTGAGTTTGCTCAGGGTCACACAACTAATAAGTGTCAAAGGCCAGATTTGAACTCAGGAAGAAGAGTCCTCTTGACTCCAAGACTGGCACCCTTTCCACTTTACCACCCAACTGCCCTCTTAAATACCCTATTGGTGCTGAGTACTATGGATATAAAAAGAGACATGCCCTCAAGGAACTTACAGAATTTTGGGGGAAACAACAAGCGAACATATATACAAACAAGCCAAGGAGACAAAGCTTTCCAGCCATGAGATACAGCCTGAGCAAAAGCATGAAGGAAGTAGATTGGATGCTCTGTAAAGTGAAGAGCAAGTATACTGGTTGAACTGGACTGTACAGTGTGTGTGTGTATGTGTGTGTGGGAGTAATGTGAAATCAGCCTGGAGATACAGACTGGAGCCAGAATGTAAAGAACTAAATGCCAAGTACAGGAGTTTATATTTTATCCTAGAGGCGATGGCAATTTATCCCTAATGGCTAGAATAGAGTCTTATTTCTCACTAGGTAATTAAATGTTTGAGTTTTTAAAAGAGTTAGTTGACGTTTGGAGCAATGCAATGGCAATTATACCTGTCTTGGAGTAAGAAAATCTGGGTTTGAGTCCCAGTTCTATTATTTACCAATTGAACGGCAATAAGGAAATTAGTTTCTTCTCCACCAAACAAGATGCTGTTCAGGCGAAGCTCATCACCACGCTGCTGACCCAAGTCTTCAGTGGTTCTGCCTCCTCTCCTCTCTGAAGGGAGAACTGCAGGGTGGAACACCAAACTCTTCCCATTGCCTTCCTTTATAGAGCATGGAGCCTAGCCTCTCAGATTACTTCACCCTGAATACACTGATCTTCTTGGTTTTAACTTCTTGAAAACAGAAGCATCCCCTCCTCTCCTCTTCCGCCCTCAGCTTTCTTGCCTCTTCTTGTGTGTTATGTTCATTAGATTGTAAGCTCCTTGAGGGCAAGAACTATCTCTTTAATAGTTGTTTTTGCACCTTGTAGATGCTTCATAAATGTTCATTGGATTTAACCTTTCCATTTTTATCACATGTAAAGTAAGGATAATAACTGATAATAACAAAATAAGGATAAGAATATCATAGAGTTATCGTGCAGATCATTCTATAGGTATTTATTAAGTGCTTTGTTCAGTGACTCCATTTGGAGTTTTATTGACAAATATACTAGAGTCTTTTGCCATTTCCTTCTCCAGCCCATTTTACAAATGAAGAGACTGAGGTAAATGGGGTTAAGTGGCTAGCCTAGAGTCACAGAGCTAATAAGTATCTAAGATTAGATTTGATCTCAGGAAGAGGAGTCTTCTCTGACTCTTTGTGACCCTATTTAGGCTTTTCATGGCAAAGATACTAGAGTAGTTCATTATTTTCTTCTCCAGATTGTTTTACAAATGAGGAAACTGAGGCAAACAGGGTTAAGTGACTTGCCCAGAGTCATATAACTAGTAAGTGTCTGAGATCAGATTTGAATTTAAGAAGCCCTGTACTCTATCTGTCATCCTATAGAAATGTTAGCTATTATTATTTTAGTTTGAACCTATTTTTTCATCAGTGTAGGGAATCTCTGGCGGACAAAGTTCTTCTAGCAATGCGGAAAGGCAACTTTTCTGTAACTGTAAAGACTTAGAGAATTGATGGGCAACACTATAAATTTAAATGACTTGCCCAGGGTCACACAGCTAGAATGTATCAGACTGAGGCAGGATTTGGCCTGAGGTATATTTGTCTCTCAGTTCAGTCCTGTATCTACTCTGCTAGGCTGCTGCTACTCTTATTATTGCTCTTACTAGTGGAAAGAGTGGTGGATTTGGAAAACCCCTATTTCAGTACTGGCAGCTACTTACCTTGCTGGGAGAATCCAGGCAAGACTCTGAATCTCTGGGGGCCTTTGTTTCCTCCTTGGGCAAAGCAATGGGTTTGGAACAAAGGATCTCTTTAAACTCTTTCCAGTTCTAATACCTGATTAGTAACAATATCCTATGATCTTTGTTGTAATCTGCAGATTTTACGAATTTTTAAAATTCCCTCTCCTAAAATGATTCCCTAAGAACGTTCTAGGTTTTGTTACTCATAATAATGAACAGACATTGATTCATCACTTTAAATACAATATAGTTGGGACTCAACAACCCCGAGAGCTAGTTAACAGGTATTATTGCCCCCATTTCATAGATAAGAAAATAAAGTTTCAAAAGAGGGTAGGACTAATTTGCCTCAGACTATTACAGTAGTAAGTGTCAAAGGCGGTTTTAAAAGTAGGTTTTGCTGACCCTAACACAGAATCATTAATTTAGAGCTGGAAAGGGAGCTTAGAGGCTGTCTACCTCCTTCATTTTACACATGAGGAAATTGAGGCCCAAAGGGATTAAATGACTTGATCAAAGGTACATAAAGGAGCTCAGGGACTTCCGGTCAAGATGGTGGCTTAGAAGCTGCGAAAGTTCAGACCTCAGAAACCCTTCCTTACCGATCGCAAACTGAGAGCTCCTAGGACACCGAAATTCAAGCTGAACAACAGGACAGACCCTCCTCCAGGACCTGGAACAAAAGGTACGGCCCCCCAAAACAAAAACCCTAGATCACTCTGATCTAAGGGGCAGGCAGAAGGAAGGTCCCAGGAACCATCCCCCCCCAACCCAGAGTGCTGAGCCCACGGCAGCAGTGGGAACTTCAGGGTCGGCAAAAGGGCCCCAGGGCTGGCTATTTTGAAGGACTCACCTTGAAAGCAACCTGAGCCAGTCTCCGGGACGCCCAACACAGATGGCAGGGAAACATAGAGAGAAGGGGGAAGCCAGCAGACCCCTGGCTGGGTCCTTCCAACTGAGTCTCAAGGGAGGTCCCAGCTTTAGGGCACCAGCTGAACCCAATCCCATCAGGAGCCCTCAGAGCTACTGAAAGGAGAGAAATCTTAGGGCCGGCAAAGGGATTGCTCTGAAGAGCTTACCTTGAAAGCAACCTGGGCCAGTCTCCGGGCATTCAACACAGATTGTGGAGGAGGAGGTTTTTTGCTTTAGAGCTCATTCAGTACAAACAAGCTGAACCTAATCCCATCAGGAGCCTTCAGAGCCCAGGGAGGCCATGACCCCTCCCCCCTTAGAGAGCAGAGTCTTCTGAAAGAACCAGCTGAACCTAATCTCATCAAAAGTCTCCAGAACACAGGGAAGCCCAGGCTCCCCACCCATCCTCATTGACTGCTGGACTTTAAGCCAATCAAAAGCCTCCAGAGCACAGGGAAGCTCAAACCCCCAACAACCCTCCCCCAGAGATTACACCAAGAGATCTTCTGTTAAAGCTCCAAGAGGGGAGACTGATAGAAGTCCCAAAAAAACAAAGAAAATGAGAGGAACAAGAGCACAGACAAATATGGGGAGTAAAGAAGGGGTGAATTTGAGCAAACAACAGAAAAAGAAGAAAGAAACTACAATAGACAGCTACTACTCAGCAAATGGAACAGAGGGGGAGAGATCAGCAAATGACAAACCAGAAATCCCAGCAAATTGGATACAGGCTGTGGAAGAACTCAAAACACAACTAAGAGAGGCTGAAGACAATTGGAAAAAGAACTTAAAAATTAAGATAAGTCATCTGGAAACAGAGGCACTTGAACTAAAACAAGAAAATAGTGTCTTGAAAGCCAAAATCAACCAGCTGGAAAATGAGGCAAAGGAGATGAAAGATGAGGCAAAGGAGATGAAAGATGAGGTAAAGAGGATGAAAGACTATCTTCAAAGAAAATCAGACCAGAAGGAAAAAAGACGACCAAAAAGCCAGAGATGAAATCCAGTCTTTAAGAACCAGAATACAACAACTAGAATCAAGTGACCTCACAAGGCAGCAGGACACTATAAAACAAAACAAAAAGAATGAAAAAATTGAGGAAAATGTGAAGCATCTCATTCACAAAACAGACGATTTAGAAAATTGTTCAAGAAGAGACAATTTAAGAATAATTGGACTACCAGAAGACCACGACAAAAGAAAAATCCTGGACATAATACTAGAGGAAATTATCCAGGAAAACTGTCCTGAGATCCTAGAACAAGAGGGGAAAGTGGAGATTGAAAGAATCCACAGATCACCCCCTGTATTTAATCCCCAACTGACAACACCAAGAGATGTTATAGCCAAATTAAAAAACAATCAGATGAAAGAAAAGATATTACAAGCTGCCAAGAAGAAGCCATTCAGATACCATGGAAACACGGTGAGGTTAACACAGGATCTGGCTGCATCCACACTGAAGGACCGAAAGGCATGGAATACAATATTCCGGAAAGCAAGGGAACTAGGTCTACAACCGAGAATAAAATACCCATCAAAACTGACTATATTCTTACAGGGGAAAGTATGGTCATTCAACACAATAGAAGAGTTCCAAGTATTCATAAATAAAAGACCAGACCTGAACAGAAAATTTAATGTCCAACCACAGAACTCAAGAAAATCATCAAAAGGTAATTAAAAAAGAGGGGGAAAAAACAAACAAAACAACAACAAAAATTTTATAAGAGACTCAATAAGTTAAAATGATATGTATCCCTATAAGAAAAGAGGTCATTGGTAACTCTTAAAAACTGTTGCTATCACCTGAGCAGCTAGAAGAATTACACTTAGAGAGAACAGTGACAAACTGTATAGGATGAAAGGACAAGACATAAATAGGTATATAGATATATGCATACATAAATACATATACATGTGTATGTATATATATATATATACATATATATATACATGACTAGAGCTAAAAAAGAAAAGAGGTTATGACTAAAAGAAATGGCAAAGGAAACAAATAGGGGTAAATTTATATCTCACAAAGAAACTCATGGCGGGAGGGGGGAGAACATCGATACACTGGAAGAGTAAAGAGGTTGGAGACAGGAAATACTCAACTCCTACGTACTTTGAAACTGACCCAAAGAGGGAAGAACAACCCAATTCATTGGAGAAGAGAATAGATCTATGCCCTATAGGGGAGTAGAAGGGTAAAAAATGGACTGGTGGGGAGGGAAGCAGTACAAGGGAGGGAGAGGGTGGGGGGGAATTTTAAAAAGACTACAGGGGAAAATAAGGGAGGGAATAAGAAGGGAGGGGGTAGAAAGGGAAGTAAAATAAGGGAGGGAATGGGGTGGGGTGGGGAATGACTATAAACAAACATTGGAATAGAAGGAAATAATGAAAGAAGAAAAGGCAGGACCAGGAGTAGAAATCAAAATGCTGGGAAATACACAGCTAGTAATCACAACTCTGAATGTGAATGGAATGAACTCACCCATAAAATGCAAGCGAATAGCAGAGTGGATTAGAATCCAAAACCCTACCATATGCTGTCTGCAAGAAACACACATGAGGAAGGTAGATACGCATAGGGTGAAAGTAAGAGGATGGAGCCAAACCTATTGGTCATCAAATGATAAAAAGAAGACAGGAGTAGTAATCATGATATTGGTCAAAGCCAAAGTAAAAATAAATCTAGTTAAAAGAGATAGGGAAAGTAATTACATCCTGATAAAAGGCAGTATAGACAACGAGGAAATATGTGTACTCAATATGTAAGCACCAAATGGCAGAGCATCCAAATTTTTAAAGGAGAAACTAGAGGAGCTCAAGGATGAAATAGATAGAAAAACTATACTAGTGGGAGATCTGAACCTTCCTCTATCTGAACTAGATAAATCAAATCAAAAAATAAATAAGAAAGAGGTAAGAGAAGCGAATGAAATCTTAGAAAAATTAGAGTTAGTAGACATATGGAGAAAAATAAATAGGGACAAAAAGGAATACACTTTCTTTTCAGCAGTACATGGTACATTCACAAAAACTGACTATATACTAGGGCACAAAATCATTGCAAACAAGTGCAAAAGGGCAGAAATAATAAATGCAACCTTCTCAGACCACAGTGCAATAAAAATAATAATTAGTAAGGGTACATGGATAGCTAAATCAAAAATTAATTGGAAATTAAACAATATGATTCTCCAAAACCAGCTAGTTAAAGAACAAATCGTAGAAACAATTAATAACTTCATTGAAGAAAATGACAATGGTGAGACATCCTTTCAAAACCTATGGGATGCAGTCAAAGCAGTACTTGGGGGGGGGAGGGGGAATTTATATCCTTGAGTTCATATATAAATAAATTAAGAAGGGCAGAGGTCAATGAATTGGGCATGCAAATTAAAAAACTAGAAAGTGAACAAATTAAAAATCCTCAGATGAAGACTGAATTAGAGATCCTAAAAATCAAAGGAGAAATTAATAAAATTGAAAGTCAAAGAACTATTAATTTAATAAATAAGACTAGAAGCTGGTACTTTGAAAAAACAAATAAAATTGATAAAGTACTAGTCAGTCTGATTAAAAAAAGGAAAGAAAAAAACCAAATCGACAGTATCCAAGATGAAAAGGGAGACCTCACCTCTAATAAAGAGGAAATCAAGGCAATCATTAAAAACTACTATGCCCAATTATATGGCAAAAAATATGGCAATCTAAGTGATATGGATGAATACTTACAAAAATATAAATTGCCTAGACTAAAAGAAGAAGAAATAAATTACCTAAACAACCCCATATCAGAAAAAGAAATTGAACAAGCCATCAAAGAATTCCCTAAGAAAAATCCCCAGGTCCAGATGGATTCACAAATGAATTCTATCAAACATTCAAAGAACAGCTAACCCCAATACTATACAAACTATTTGACAGAATAAGCCAAGAAGGGGTTCTACCAAATTCTTTTTATGACACAAACATGGTACTGATCCCAAAGCCAGGCAGGTTAAAAACAGAGAAAGAAAACTATAGGCCAATCTCCCTAATGAATATAGATGCAAAAATCTTAAATAGGATACTAGCAAAAAGACTCTAGCAAGTCATCACAAGGGTTATCCACTACGATCAGGTAGGATTCATTCCAGGAATGCAAGGATGGTTCAATATTAGGAAAACCATCCACATAATTGACCATATAAACAAGCAAACTGACAAAAATCGCATGATTATTTCAATAGATGCAGAAAAATCCTTTGACAAAATACAACACCCATTCCTACTAAAAACACTAGAAAGCATAGGAATAGAAGGGTTGTTCCTAAAAATAATAAACAGTATATATCTAAAACCATCAGCAAATATCATCTGCAGTGGGGATAAACTAGAAGCCTTCCCAATAAGATCAGGAGTGAAACAAGGATGCCCATTATCACCTTTATTATTTAATATTGTACTAGAAACACTAGCAGTAGCAATTAGAGAAGAAAAAGAAATTGAAGGTATTAAAATTGGCAATGAGGAGACCAAGCTGTCACTCTTTGCAGATGATATGATGACCATCCTACCCAAACTTATCTATCTATATAGTGCCATACCCATTGAACTACCAAAAAACTATTTTACTGAATTAGAGAAAACCATAACTATGCCCAAAGGGCGATAAAAGATTGTCTGCCCTTTGATCCAGCCATAGCACTGCTGGGTTTGTACCCCAAAGAGGTAATAAGGAAAAAGACTTGTACAAGAATATTCATAGCTGCGCTCTTTGTGGTAGCCAAAAATTGGAAAATGAGGGGATGCCCTTCAATTGGGGAATGGCTAAACAAATTGTGGTATATGTTGGTGATGGAATACTATTGTGCTCAAAGGAATAATAAAATGGAGGAATTCCATGGAGACTGGAACAACCTCCAGGAAGTGATGCAGAGTGAGAGGAGCAGAACCAGGAGAACATTGTACACAGAGACAGATACACTGTGGTACAAGAGAACGTAATGGACTTCTCCAGTAATGGCTTTACAATGTCCCTGAACAACCTGCAGCGATCTACGAGAAAAAAAAAAACCAAAAAACTAAACTCTCCTCAAGCAGAGGACAAACTGAGGGAGTAAAAACACCGAGGAAAGGCAACTGCTTGACTACAGAGGTTGAGGGGACATGATTGAGGAGAGACGCTAAATGAGCACCCTAATGCAAATACCAACAACAAGGAAATGGGTTCAGAGCAAGGACACATGTGATACCCAGACCAATCACGTGTCAGCTAGGGAAGAGGTGGGGAGGTGTTGGGGGGGAGGAAAAGAAAATGATCTGTTTCCAATGAACAATGTATAAAAATGACCAAATAAAATAATGTTTAAAAAAAAAGGTACATAAAGGAGTATGAGAGGTGGAATTTGAACCCCTGTCTTCTACTCCAGAGATAGTGCTTTTTTCACTTTTTTTTCAGCCTCAAGTCTTGGCTAGGACACTGACTCAAGAGAGATGATTGTTAAATTTTCTGTGAGCATTTTCAACTTAGACATTTATAAATGTTACAAATGAGGGATTGATTTATCACTTTGTTGATTGTCTATGCTTAAGAAAGTAATGGGGAAACTATGAATAATATAGGTTAAATTTAAAGGATTTTTGGTGAACATTTTTTTCCCAGAGAGTCAGTTGTTAAACACTATTACCAACACACACATACCTCTTTATGAAGACACACTCTCTGGCTAGTCTGTTTCTCTCTGGTTTTATTGACCCCTATTCCCTCTTTAACTCTGGCCCCTTCAGAGAGGCTTGGCATAGGCTGGGACTTTTTTCTTTTTTAAGTAACTTACTACCTTGTAAACTTCCAATTCCTTGTTAAAATCTTAATGATTATCCATCATTGTACTAAAGATTAGTTTGAAGTGTTTGGGGAGTGGAAAGAAAGTAGGTCTGGCTGTGTTAGAAGGGCATTTGAGTCTTCAAAGTGACCTTTTCAGTGTCTTGCTTGGATAATTGGATGCAACTTTTAAAAAAGACAATTTAGCTTTTAAAATATTTCACCATAAGCTAGATGAAAGCAAACACCAGAATTTTAAAAAGTAAACTAACTTCTGTTGAAAGGGACAAATGAATGTTTTCTGAAAAGCCTAGTTACAATCCAATGAAGGGAAAACAATGGACATGAAATGGATTTTATTTATAGATGTCTTCCCAAATTGGAGTAGGGGGTGTGAATTTCTAGAATATGTAAATTGCTAACAGTTCTTTCCCATTCTCTGACATTCCTATTAATTTTCTTCAAAACCACAAAAAAAGAATCACGTTATTTAAAACTTCTTTTAAAAAAATGTCATGGACAGACTAGAATTATAAATAGTCAGAAAAACAAAAGCCACCCTCTCTAAAGAAATTCTTCATTATTATTCTGCTTCTGACTTAGGTTTTAGGAGTGAATATTCTTCTCTCCTTGTTCCACCTGCTTTCTCTAAACTTCAGTAAGAGACTCAGATCCACCAGGAAAAGAAAGCTTCTGGGTCTGGAAGGCTCTAGAGTCGGGTGCCATATTTGATCTGGGTCTAAAATGGACAAGTTTCTTAACTTCAGCATCCTCAGTTAGAAAAAAGTAGAGAATTGGACCTTTGAAGTCATGCCTAATTGTAGTATCCTATTATCCTCAAATGTAACTCCCACTGTGATTTCTTCTTGTATCCTGTCATCTTCCAAACTCCCTCCTCCACTTTCCTGCCACAGGGAAATACCACTATTAGAGATTCATTCCTTAGCCTTGAACAGGGTTCTCATAAGTTCTCTAGAGAGGTAATAAACATCCAAGGTGGGAGTCATTCATACTTGAGTATAAATTACTTTATAATCTCTTTTCCATTGTAATAGCTAGCTGAGACTTGGACTTTGAGAATAGAAGTCTAAGTTTGGGGATGGGAAGATAGAGAGACACCTCTATTTCAAAGTCCCCTTCTTCTCTGCAATGTAAAGGGAAATATGTCTCATCACTTATTTTCTGGCACCAAGGTCATTATAATTACTCAGAGTTTGGCTTCCCCTTTTAGCATTCTTTTCTTTTTAGTCTAGTCATTGGGAATATTGTTCTCTTGTTCCTGCTTTCTTCATTCTGTATTTATTTATACTGTGTTCCCCATGATTCTCTGAATTCTTTATTTTCTTCATCTATCAGGCACCTGGGTAAAACAGTGGACAGAGCAAAAGACCTGGAGTCAGAAGACCTGAATTCAAATTTTGATTCAAACACTGATTTACCTGTGGACCCTGGGCAAGTCACCTAATTTCTATCTGCCTCAGTTTTGTAATCTATAAAGTGGGGATAATAATAGCACCTACTTTACAGGGTTGTAAGCACCAAATGAGTTAACATATATAAAGAGCTTTCCAAATTTAACGCACTGTATAATGTTAGCTCTTATAATGATTAGTACTGAATTCAAATTACTTTCATATTATATATATATAAGAATATATAGCAGTTTTATTTGTCCCTGACCTCTTTCATGATAGGTAGGTGGCATATTGAATAGACTACTAGGCAAGGATTTAGGAAGACCTGAGTTCAAATTCCACCTCAGATACAGGTTCAGATAGCTATATGACCCTGAGCAAGTCACTTAACCCTGTCTGCCTCAATTTCCACACCTATAAAATGAACTGGAGAAGGAAATGCCAAACCACTCTACTATCTGCTAAGAAAACTCTAAATGGGGTCATGAAAAATTGGACATGACTGAAATGACTGAACAACAACAATTGACCCATTTGGTGTATAGATATCTGAGTCCTAAAGGGTAGAAACAGTTCAATTCCTTTTCTTACATAATTTTAATTGCTTCTCAGAATGGTGGGACCACTTCACAGTCCTACTAATGGTATCAATATATCTTGGGTCTTCCCTCAGCCCCTCCAACATTGACTGTTCTCTTTTTAAAAATCATCTTTGCCAATTTGTTTGATGTGAAGGTAAAACCTCAGCGTTGTTTTAATGTGTATTTTTCTTATTGATTTCGAGCAGTCTTTCGTGCTTGTTGATTGTCATTCTTCTTTTGAAAATTATTGATACTTTGACCATTCACCTTGGGCAGTAGCTCTTAGTTTTATACAGCAAATAGATATTAATGGATATCTTGCATATAAGACTCTTATCAGCAATTTTTGGCACCGATATTTGATTTGCTCCTTGAGTTGTGGCATTGAATGTTCAATTCAGTAGTAATAATTTGAGGGCACTGGGTGCTTGCAAGAAGGGTTGCCAGGAGTAGAGATATGAGATAGAGGGCCTCAGAGGAGAAACGAGGGATATGAACTTTATCCTGCTTTATAATTCTAATTATGATGGACCTACCTCAGGTTTGATATTGTGAATGCCAAGGAGTGAAAGAAGTAAATTGTATTAGCCTTAGAATTTCTGAAAAGGAATCAAGAATGAAAGTGCAAAGTTCTTGTTTTTGTAGGAGATGTTAGTTAATGATTCATTGGCAAAAGGTAAGGTCCTTGCAATTGTTTTTCCAGTAGTGATGATGGGTTTCCACCCATCCTTGTTCATGGAAGCAGAGAATACTAGACCTGAAAGGGAGCTTGGACTCTATCCCATCTTGCTACTCTTCTAGACCATCTCCAAACCATGCTACCTACACTCTGCATCCATCCATCTATCCATCCATCCATCCATCCATCCATCCATCCATCCATCCATCCATCCATCCACCCATCCATCCATCCAATCATCCAATCATCCATCCATCTATCCATTCATCCTTCTAATCTATTAAACCCTCCTCTCACTGAGAAAGTGAGAATTTCTTTTCCCAAATTATCTCAGAGGAGAATTTGGGGGACCTTCACTTCCCTCGTACCTTAGGGATGACAAGCAAATCTGTTACTGTCTTTTACTAGGAGAAAAGTTTCTATTATCACTCATTCTCCCTCCTATCTCCTAATTGTGGCTTTCCTCAGGACCCTCTGCTTTTCTCCCTATATATCATTGTCCTGAACGATCTCCTTTCTTCCCAGGATTTCAATCATCTATGCCAATGGCACATGTGGAGAACCCCCAATTCTATATATTCAACCCCAACTCTCTCCTTCCCGAACCAGTTCTACGTTTCTAGTTGCCTGCAGGACTTCTCCACTGAAAGGTCCTGTTGGCACCTCAAGCTCAATGGGTCCTAAGCCATACTTATTAGCTTCCTTTCTCTGGTACCCCAATAAACATCGCTGTTTATATTGGAATTCTACGGCACTCCTTGTCACCTAGGCACAAGACCTCATAATCACGTTTGGTTGTGAGAGGCAAGAGTTAGGGAAGGGTTCATGGTTAAATCCCATCGATTCTCCCTCCACAACCTTGCATGTTTCCTTAGACTCACAGATCACAGTGCTGGAAGATACCTTCCATGTCATTTGGGTTAATCCCTCCTTCCATTTTTTAGATAAGAAAACAAAGACTCAGACTAAATAATATCAGCAGGCGTCTTTTTCAGGTGTAGAGGCACTGCCTTATTTCAGACCTTCATTTCATATAAACTGGAATATTTTCTTAGTTTCCTAACTCATCCCCCTTCTCCTAACTTGCTTTCACACCATTGCCAAAGTGTCAGCCAGTCAGTCAAGCATTTGTTAAATGCCTAGAATCGACCAGGTACAACACATTGGGATTACAAAGAAAAGCAAACGACGTTCCTATCCCCATGGGTAAGGTCATATTCTGAATGTATGAATCTGCCCAGATTATACCTCTGTTCAGTGACCTTCATTCACCCTCTACCTCTGACCAGATAAAATGTTAACCTGGCACTTAAGGCTTTTGAACTTAAACTTTATAGGGATCTGAGCCTCCTAAGTCACTCTGCTTGCAACCAAGTTGAACTTTTTTCAATTGCTCCCCCCTCCTCCTTTGGATTTCCACTCATTCCCCCTGACATCTAGGAATGGACTCGCATCTCTCTGGCTTTTGAAATTCCTCTCTTCCTTTTATGTTTTTACAGGCAATCACTTTCCTTGTTCTCTTTTGCATAATATTTAAATATCTGTATTTGTTGGTAGTTGTTTATAATAAAAATATTCTTTTTCTTTTCTCCTACAATCCCTGTTTCCAATCCCAGCTCCCTTGTTGCCTCTGGCTGGTCGTGACCTCTTCCCCTCCAACCTTTCATGTGTCTCTGTCTGACCTTTTTATGTACTTATTACATTCTAATCTTTATTATACGTACCAGCGTCTATGTCATATCCACCCTAATGTGTGATAAATTCCTTGAGGTCAGAGATTGTTGTTTTTCATCTTTGTATCTCCAGCACTTAGCCTATGGATATATCAAAGGAGGGTTTCTGCTTTCTTATGTGACCTCTGAGGTTCTCACCAATATTAATAGCCTATAATTCTAGGCTCCCCAAAAGATTCTTTGAATTTGAATAAACTTCAACTTGACTAGCCTTGAACTGAAAGAATGAATCAACCCAAATCCAGGGGTTAGAAGGACTGGGAGAGAAGAGCTATTATATTTTGCTGCCTTCTATCTTTTGTTAGAGCACTTTTGAGAATAAGTTAGATTCTCATTTCTCCAAGAGGATTTTTAAGTGGATCCTTTCAAGACATTAACATATTCTGCATCAGTGGTGTCAAACTGAAATAGAGTTCAGGACTGAAACTCAGCCTGGAGGATCTCCCTCAGACAGCTTCCTGGAGACAGTCTCGTGGTGAGTAATAAGACTGACTCCCTTTCCCTTGGGCTCAGGGAGGCCACTTTGGCCAAGGCCTTTAACTATTGCCTGGCTCAGTCTGAGCCGGAACAGTTTAAATTAACTCTTTTCTCTCTCTCTTTCCCTTAATTCCTTCTCTCTATATTAATTAAATCACCATAATTTCCAGCTGACTTGGGTATTTTATTATTTGGGAATTTTCCCCTGGCGACCAAATTAATTTAGATTTTCAAATCATGATGCTAAAATTATCTTACAGTGGCGGGACTAAAACAATGTATGAGAGTGGGAGGAGAGCCTAAAATTTTAGGGATTTCTCTCATGTCTCAATTCAAACATTTGAAGGATTGTCTCACTAGGAGATAGATTAAAATATTTTGCTGAACCCCAAAATAGAGAACTATGACTAATGGTTGGGAAATAAACAGCAGCAAATTTCAGTTCAATATAAAGAAAAACTTCTGAACAGTTAGAATTGTTCTAAAATGGAATGAGCTGCCTTATGAAGTAGCAAGTTCCTCATTGCTGGAGGGTTTCAAACAGAAGCTAGATGTCAACTTGCCAGGAATGTTTTATGATAGCAAGGGTAAACTGCTTTGGGTTGTGTTGGACCAGATCAGTAATGGCAAAACTGTTAGAGACTGAATGCCCAAACTACAACCCTCAAGCTGCATGTGAGCCCTGTGCCTTACTCCAGACATGGGAGGGAGGAAGCACTCCCATTGGGCTGCTGGGCAGAGAGGTGGCCAATGAGAGAAATGTCCTCAGGCATACATGGAGGCTGGGAAGGGAGCAACCCCCTCCAGCACATGTGCCATAGGTTTGCCAACATGGAACTCAATGCTTTACTGACTATTAGATCACAATATTATATTATTCTGTGCCTCCATAAAGGAAGTATATCTCAAAATTAGGAAGCTACAACTAACATTAATCATTACATCACGTCTGCTATTTTTTATTGTTATCTTCATCTACATTATTGCCATTGTTATGTCTACCAAATACTGCTCTGCTTTGCTATTGTTACTCTATATGGACTCCTACATTTTTCTCTGAATTCCTCATATTCATTGCCCCTTCTAACATAATGTTATTCCAACTCATCCATATACCACTATATGTTCAGCCATTCCATTTGGCTCAATCAATGGAGATCTACTTTGTTCCAAGATTTTTTTCTTCTATAAAAAAGCACTACTATTAATAGTTGGACATATGTGGAGTTTTAATTTTTGAATTTTATTTGCTTGGGTTATATATCCAGCAGTGAGGCTACTAGGTAAAATGATATACACTGGTTAGTAACTCTCCTTACATAGCTCCAAATTGATTTCCAGTAATATTGGATCAATTCACAGCTACAGTAACAAATACATTTGTGTGTCTCTTCCTATAGCAAGCTTTATTTTAGCTAGCTACTTGCCACAACTTGCAGAGTGTCTATATTATGATAGAGAAAATGTTCTAATTGTTTTATTAAAAGGCAAAACATAACATAGAAAATCCTTTCTTGGAAAAATTGTTGACTGCCTAGGTGAGAACACCATGTGGACATCATCTCTAAAATTCAACAATCAGGTACTGGAGGATCCTTTCTGAACGAGCACTTTAGTAATTTCTGCTACTGCTGGAGAAAGCTCCCCGGAAACTAAGACATGATCATTCCAAGGTTTATGCTCAATCATTGGTCTAACTGCACTGGTTTATTAGAACTGCAGTGTATCATTACTCTTTATCACCAGGATTCCCCTTATGGACAGTCTTTAACATGTCTTAACCCATATAAACTAATTAAGGCTAAAGAGGAGAAGCAGAAACACCTTTCGGGGTAGCTGCTGCCACAAGATCTCCCAATTTCATCCAGGAATTTCTGTCCCTCTCAAGCATTCAGAAGTTATTTTGCAACACTCTGTGTTCATCTTAATTAAAGAAGAATCTCATGGGAAGTGTGTGGTCAGCATTGACTTCTTTTTTCTTAAACCCTTATCTTCTGTCTTAGAAGGCTATTGACTTCCTTGACTTCCCTTAAGTCCCAACTAAAATCCCACCTTCTATAGGAAGCCTTCCTTAATGCCTCAATTCCAATGCTTTCCCTTTTTTAATTTGCTCCTGTTTATTCCATACATAAATTGCAATGTGTACATTTGTTTGCATGTTATTTCCTCCATTAGATTGCAAGCTCCTTGAGGCTAGGAACTATCTTTTGCCTTCTAATGTATCCCCAGCACATAGCATGATCCCCGGGGAAAATGGTAGTTCCTTAATATAGTTTACCAACTGATTGACCCTATAATTCCCCACCTACTCCTTCTCTCCAATAAGGGAGAGATAACTTTTTCTCTCATCAGAATAAAGCTAGATGTTGTTGGAGGGCATCTTTGGAAGTCTTCCCTCGCCACTCTAAGAATAGTCAAGAAGCTCTTGGTGAGACTCTATCCATCCACGTTCTCTTCTCTTCTTAGTGAACTTAACATAGTAAGATCACCTACACTAGAGTGTTTAACTTAGTAAAACCACATTACCATGTCATGTCACAGATAATGATTGGGAGGGAGGTTGGGTGATATTATAACTGATAAAATGAGGGTAACCACATATGAGTATTAGTGGGACATAAATCTGGAATTTTGCATGATCTCGTTTGTCATGTAAAGCCAGTAAACATGAGTCAAGCATCCTCATCCCTTTAATGAAGTCTTCTTTGGCTACCTGGCAAAATTATCCAAAGAGAAAATGAAACAGACCCAAATGTGGAGAAAATCAATACAGGGGATATTTCCTGAATGAATATGATGAGTAACAAGTGTTTGGGATGAAAATCAGCTCTGGTGAGTATCATAAATCTTCTAGGGTAAGAGAAAGACAGAGGCCTGGTGGTTCCAGCTGTAATGGCTCCTTCTCTGCTTCCTCTAGATAAGGGATCAGATAGACCTTTTGCTTGATCTGGTAGGCTGATAGAAAATAGACCTGCCAACCCAAATAAAACTCCCACTTGGAGATTTGGAGGAAGATGAATGATGCTTAAGCAACAAAAGACCGTGAAATCAAACCATTAAAAAACAATCTCTGAACTAGTCAACTTCCCTCACCTTCTTTTCTCTATGATAAAGCCCTAGAAAGATGTTCAACATTTCCTTTTATCTTGCTCATGTTGCTAGACTGTATTTTCTACCCATCAACTTGGATTTTTATCTTGTGCATAGAGCACTGGGGCAATGATGCTGTTCTTCCCCCATAGTCTCCTGACTTCCTCCTTCCACCCCCTATCCCCCACTTATATTTGAGTTTACTGTCTTAAAAATGAGGGCTGGGTTCATTGAGATGAAACCAATGCTGCAAGATAGATACTTTCCCCACGTAGGATTGAACTAGGACATGGAAGCAAAATCACTGGTGCATCCATCTTCCTAAGAAATTTTTGTTTACTATATCAAATTTCTTATTGTCTCAAGAAAGGAGGGAAGGAAGGGGAGAAGGAGAGAACTCAAATTTTTGGGAAAAGAATGTTAAAATTTGTTTTTATATCACATTGGGAAAAAATAAGATATTATTGAGATTTAAAAACTTTGTGTTAGGGGGCAGCTGGGTAGCTCAGTGGATTGAGAGCCAGACCTAGAGATGGGAGGTCCTAGATTCAAATCTGGCCTCAGACACTTCCCAGCTGTGTGACCCTGGGCAAGTCACTTGACCCCCATTGCCTAGCCCTTACCACTCTTCTGCCTTGGAGCCAATACACAGTATTGACTCCAGGACAGAAGGTAAGGGTTTAAAAAAACAACAACAAAACTTTGTGTTTTATTTCAGTATCTTGAGGGGAGTAGAGGGGGAAAGATTGGTTCACAGATCAGAAGATGAGTTTGAATTGAGGCTCATTCACTTATTGGTCAGGTGATCTTGGTCAAATCACTATTACTCTGTGAGCCTCAGTTTCCTCATCTGTAAAAGGGGGACAATAATAATTCCTACTTCTCAGAGTTGTAAAACTCCAGTGAGATAAAAGCTATAAAATGCTATTTAAAAATGAGCTATTAGGACGGAGTCAAACTTGGTCACTTGCCCAACTCTCTTTGTTCTCTTAGACAGTTCTCATGGGTATGGTTTAGGCAAGACGTCTTCCATCACCAGGGCTGCCAACCTAGCCCAGGTATTCATGAATAGGAATCAGATCATTATATTTAGATTACTGCAGCAGCTCCCTATTTAAGTGCCCCGGTCCCTAGTTTCCAGATGATTCTATAGACTCCTGACAGATTAATGATAACAATTCATCATGTCCCTACTCTATGTACAACACTGAGCGAGATGGTAAATGAGGTGTAAAAATTAGATAAGTTTCAATCTCTGCCCATAGGATGCTTGAAGTCAGTTTTGTAGGCTGGAAGGTGTGTTAATTGGCTTAGTTTGGAGTTAGGAGGACCTGGGTTCAAACTGTCCTGCCTCTGACCTGTGCGATTCTGCACAAGTAATTTAACCCCTCTTGGCCTCAGTTTCTTCACCTCTAAAAACAGGTAATAACAGCAGTTACTTCATAGAGTGGTTGCAAGGATCAAGTGAGATAATTCATGAGATGTTTGTAAGCACTCATGCCAGGTGATGTTTGGCTGTGTACCAATGACATTATTCATAGCTCCTTAGGCTGTCCCTCACATTCTTTGGCAATCCCATTCCTTTCTCTGTCTCGGAATCCTTTCTTTGTCTTAGGCATACTATCATCTCTCCATCCCAAGCCTTCCAGAGTCTTGTGGGGGCACTGTTCATGACCAGAGGAAATACCACCTGTGAGGCTGGGGTCTGTGTGCCTACCACAGGAGGTATCACAATCACAGCCGGACTCACAGATAAAGGGCTTTTCAGGATTTCAATGTGACAGTCAGTTTTTCTGTGGAGAAGCTGTCTGTGCTTAGTGTGCTCCCCAATTTTTCTAGTAGCTCTTCTTCGGGTCTTCAGGAGGCTGATTAATATCTTGCCTCACCTACATGTTGTCCTCTACCTTCAATTTCTCAAGGAAATATTCATTATCAAATGAGATAACATTTGCAAAATGTTTAGCCCAGTTCTTGGGCAACTTCCTTTTTTCCTACCTATGGTCAGATTTCTCAAGGACTAGAAAAAAACTTCCTGAGTTGTCTCCTCTGCCTTAACATTAATGGTTTAAATTCGTCTAAGTCGTATATATTTCTGAATGTGAAATATTAATAAAATGTCCTTATTCTTTAGGTCCTCATGTGAGATGCCTTTTAATTGCAAATATGCAACAAAATCACTCAACTTCCTCAAGCCTTATATCTTTTAAAGAGATTTACCCAGTTGTGCCCATCTCATTACACAAATATTAATGCAAGCAATAAATTACAATATAACAGAAAAATGATCCTATAGGACTAAACTGTGCTTAAACAATAAAACAACATCAGGCGTGACAATAGGCATGAAAATTACCAATGACTTTTTCATGTGTTAACATACAGTAATTAATCCTACATACCACAGCATTCAAAACTTTCTCTGAAAGACATTGGACAGCAATACGATTCAGCAATAGACGAGTCATGCAACCATATTTTCCTACTAGTATTAGGTAGGGAGTGAAACTAAGCTAGTATAGATACGCTCTTCATATTTACAGAGTATAAGAAAGGGAAAAGAAAAATTATATAAGTTTAAATAACCAGGGCTTCTCTGAAGTGCCCCCCAGGGAAATGATTCTCAGACACAACTAGAAAAGAAACAAAATTATTTGTGCCTCAAAAGAAAATCTGTCCACAGTAGAAGGAAAGAAATACAAAACAAATATGATTTTCAGAATGGAAATGTAAAGTCTCCTTCTGAGAGAAAATAGCCAACCTTAGATATAGCCATACCTTGTTTTATTGTGCTTCATTTTATTCTACTTCACAGATACTACATTTTTTTCATAAATTGAGGATCTGTGGCAACCCTGCATCCAGCAACTCTGTTGGCACCATTTTTTCCCAACACAATGTGCTCACATCATGTCTCTGGCCCATATTGGTAATTCTAACAATATTTCAAACTTTTCATTATCATTATTTCCATTATGATGATCTGTGATCAGTGACTCTTTTGCTTTATAAATGTTTATTGATTAGTTGACTGATTCAGTATTTTTTTACATTTTATCTTTGTTTTATTTTAATAACAAATTTGCATGTAAGTTTTCCAAAGTTATATGTTGTCTCCCTCCCTTCTTCCCTCGCTTCTTCCAGAGTTGACAAACTATTCAATCTGGGTTATACATGCATTTGGTGATCAGTGACTTTTTAATTTTTTTAAAATTTAAATTAATTTATTTAGTCAATTTAGAACAGTATTCCTTGGTTACAATAATGATATTATCTTCCTCCCTTTCCTCGCCCCACTCTTCCTATAGCTGATGCACAATTTCAATGGGTATTACATGTGTCCTTAGAACCTATTTCCATGTTGTTGGTGTTTGCACTAGGATGTTCATTTAGAGTCTACATCCCCAAACATATCCCTTCGATCCATGTATTCAAGCAGCTGTTTTTCTTCTGTGTTTCTACTCCCACAGTTTTTCCTCTGCATGTGAATACTGTTTTTTCTCTTAGAACCCTCCAAGTTGTTCAGATCACTGCATTGCCATTAATGTAGAAGTCCATTCCATTCCATTGTACCACAGTGTATCAGTCTCTGTGTACAATGTTCTCCTGGTTCTACTACTTTCACTCTGCATCAATTCTTGGAGGTCATTCCAGTTCACGTGGAATTCCTCCAGTTCATTATTCCTTTGAGCTCAATAGTATTCCATCACCAACAGATACCACAATTTGTTCAGCCATTCCCCAATTGAAGAGCATCTCCTCATTTTCCAATTTTTTGCCACCACAAAGAGTGTAGCTATGAATATTCTTGTACATGTCATTTTCCTTATTATTTCTTTGGGGTACAAACCCAGCAGTGCTATGGCTGGATCGCAGGGTGGACAGTCTTTTATCGCCCTTTGGGCATAGTTCCAAATTGCTTTCCAGAACTGTTGCATCAATTCACCACTCCACCAGCAATGTGTTAATGTCCTGACTTTGCCATATCCCCTCCAGCATTCATTACTTTCCGTTGCTGTCATGTTAGCCAATCTGCTAGGTGTGAGGTGATACCTCAGAGTTGTTTTGATTTGCATCTCTCTGATTATAAGAGATTTAGAACACTTTTTCATGTGCTTGTTAATAGGTTTGATTTCTTTAACTGAAAACTGCCTATTCATGTCCCTTGTCCATTTATCAATTGGAGAATGGCTTGATTTTTTTTTGTACAATTTGTTTAGCTCTTTATAAATTTGAATAATTAGACCTTTGTCAAAGGTTTTTTATTATGAAGATTGTTTCCCAATTTGTTGCTTCACTTCTAATTTTGGTTGCATTGGTTTTGTTTGTACAAAACCTTTTTAATTTGATGTAATCAAAATTATTGATTTTACATCTTGTTGTTTTTTTTTTCCTAGCTCTTACTTGGTTTTAAAGCCTTTCTTTCCCAAAGATCTGACATGTATACTATTCTGTGTTCACCTAATTGGCTTATAGTTTCCTTCTTTATATTCAGGTAATTCACCCATTCTGAGTTTATCTTGGTGTAGGCTGTGAGGTGTTGATCCAAACCTAATCTCTCCCACACTGTCTTCCAATTTTCCCAGCAGTTTTTATCAAATAGGGGGTTTGGGTCCCAAAAGCTGGGATCTTTGGGCTTATCATAGACTATCTTGCTGAGATCACTTACCCCAAGTCTATTCCACGGATCCTCCTCTCTGTCTCTTAGCCAGTACCAAATTGTTTTGATAATCACTGCTTTATAGTATAGTTTGAAATCTGGGACTACAAATTCTCCTTCCTTTGCAATTTTTTTCGTGATTTCCCTGGATTTCCTTGATCTTTTGTTCTTCCAAATGAACTTTGTTATGTTTTTTTCTAATTCAGTAAAAAAGTTTTTTGGTAGTTCAATGGGTATGGCACTAAGGGTAGGATTGTAATTTTTATTATGTTAGCTCATCCTACCCATGAGCAATCAATGTTTTTTCCAATTGTTTAGATCTAGTTTTAATTGTGTGGAGAGTGTTTTGTAGTTGTGTCCCTGTGTTGGTCTCGGCAGATAGATTCCTAAGTATTTTATATTGTCTAGGGTGATTTTAAATGGAATTTCTCTTTCTAATTCTTGCTTCTGAGATGTGTTGGAAATATATAGAAATGCTGATGATTTATGTGGGTTTATCCTGAAATTTGCTAAAGTGGTTGATTATTTTGACTAGCTTTTTGGTTGATTCCCTAGGATTCTTTAAGTAGACCATCATATCATCTCAAAGAATGATAGCTTGATTTCCTCATTGCCTATTTTAATTCCTTCAATTTCTTTTTCTTCTCTAATTGTGATAGCTAGTGTTTCTAGTACAATGTTAAATAATAGAGGTGATAATGGGCATCCTTGTTTCACTCCTGATCTTATTGGGAAGGCTTCTAGTTTATCCCCATTGCAGATGATGTTTGCTGATGGTTTTAGATATATACTGTTTATTATTTTTTAGGAAAGGCCTTTCTATTCCTATGCTTTCTAGTGTTTTCAATAGGAATGAGTGTTGTATTTTGTCAAAGGCTTTTTCTGCATCTATTGATATAATTGTGATTTTTGTTGGTTTCCTTGTTAATGTGGTCAATTATGTGGATGATTTTCCTAATATTGAACCCTCCTTGCATTCCTGGTATGAACCCTACCTGGTCATAGTGAATAACGCTTGTGATCGCTTGCTGGAGTCTTTTTGCTAGTATCCTATTTAAGATTTTTGCATCTATATTCATTAGGGAGATTGGCCTATAGTTTTCTTTCTCTGTTTTTAACCTGCTTGGCTTTGGGATCAGTACCATGTTTGTGTCATAAAAAGAATTTGGTAGAACCCCTTCTTGGCTTATTCTGTCAAATAGTTTGTATAATATTGGGATTAGTTGTTCTTTGAATGTTTGATAGAATTCATTTGTGAATCCATCTGGACCTGGGGATTTTTTCTTAAGGAGTTCTTTAATGCTTGTTGAATTTATTTTTCTGATATGGCATTGTTTAGGTAGTCTATTTCTTTCTCTGCTAGTCTAGGCAATTTATATTTTTGTAAATATTCATCCATATCACCTAGATTGCCATATATACAATTGGGCATAATAATTTTTAATGATTGCCTTAATTTACTATATATTAGAGGTGAGGTCTCCCTTTTCATCTTGGATACTGTCAATTTGGTTTTCTTCTTTCCTTTTTTTAAATTAGATTAACCAGTATTTTGTCTATTTTATTTGTTTTTTCAAAGTACCAGTTTCTAGTCTTTTTTTATTAAATCAATAATTCTTTGACTTTCATTTTTATTAATTTCTCCTTTGATTTTTAGGATCTCTAATTTAGTCTTCATCTGAGGGTTTTTAATTTGTTCACTTTCTAGTTTTTTAATTTGCATGCCCAATTCACTTCCCTCTGCCCTCTCTAATCTGTTAATATATGAACTCAAGGATGTAAATTTCCCCCTGAGTACTGCTTTGACTGCATCCCATAGATTTTGAAAGGATGTCTCATCATTGTCATTTTCTTCAATGAAATTATTAATTGTTTCTATGATTTGTTCTTTAACCGATTTTGGAGAATCATATTGTTTAATTTCCAATTAATTTTTTATTTGCCTCTCCATGTATCCTTAGTAATTATTATGTCCATTATTTCCATTCTCAGTGATCTGAGAAGGTTGCATTTATTTTTTCTGCTCTTTTGCACTTGTTTGCAATGTTTTTATGACTTAGCATATGGTCAGTCTTTGTGAATGTACCATGTGCTGCTGAAAAGAAGGTATATTCCTTTTTTCCCCTATTTATTTTTCTCCACATGTCTACTAACTCTATTTTTTCTAAGATTTCATTCACTTCTCTTACCTCTTTCTTATTTATTTTTTGATTTGCTTTATCTAGTTCAGATAGAGGAAGGTTCAGGTCTCCCACTAGTATAGTTTTTCTATTTATTTCATCCTTGAGCTCCACTAGTTTCTCCTTTAGAAATTTGGATGCTATGCCATTTGGTGCACACATGTTGATTACTGATATTTCCTCATTGTCTATACTGCCTTTTATCAGGATGTAATTACCTTCCCTATCTCTTTTAACTAGATTTATTTTTACTTTGGCTTTATCAGATATCATGATTGCGACTCCTGCCTTTTTTATCAGTTGATGACCAATAGATTTGGCTCCATACTCTTACTTTTACCCTATGAGTGTTTACCTTCCTCATGTGTGTTTCTTGTAGACAGCATATAGTAGGGTTTTGGTTTCTAAACCACTCTGCTATTTGCTTGCATTTTGTGGGTGATTTCATTCCATTCACATTCAGAGTTATGATTACCAGCTGTGTATTTCCCAGCATTTTGATTTCCACTCCTAGTCCTGCCTTTTCTTCTTTCACTATTTCCTTCTACACCAATGTTTTGTTTTTAATCAGTGCCCCTAATTCCCATCCTTATTTTACTTCCCTTTCTACCCCCTCCCTTCTTATTCCCCTCTTATTTTCTTTACAATCTTTTTATACTACCCCCACCCACTCCCTCCCTTGGACTGCTTCCCTCCCCACCAGTCCTTTTGTAACCCTTCTACTTCCCTATAAGATGCAAATCAATTCTCTGCCCCAATGTATTTTATTGTTCTTCCCAATTTGAGTCAATTTCAATGCACTTAAGAATTGAGTATTTCCTATCTCCACCCTCTTTACCCTTCCAGTGTATTGATGTTCTCCCCTCTCTCGCCCCGAGCTTCTTTGTGACATATAAATTTACCCCCTTTTGTTTCTTTTCCCATTTCTTTTAGTATTAACCTCTTTTTAGCTCTAGTTGTGTGTGTGTATATATATATATATATATGCATACATGTATCTATATACATATTTATGTATTGGCATTTCATCCTATAGAGTAGAGTTTGTCACTGTTCCCTCTAAGTATAATTCTTCTAGCTGCCCAGGTGATAATAACAATTTTTAAGAGTTGCCAATGACCTCTTTTCTTATAGGGATACATATCTTTTTAACTTATTGGGTCTCTTAAAAGAAGTTTTTGTTTTGTTTTGTTTTCCTTTTTTCTCTCTTTCTTAATTACCTTTTGATGATTCTCTTGAGTTCTGTGCTTGGGCATCAAATTTACTGTTCAGGTCTGGTTTTTACAAATTCTTGGAATTCTTCTATTTTGTTAAATGACCATACTTTCCTCTGTAAGAATATAATTAGTTTTGCTGGGTAATTGATTCTTGGTTGTAGAACTAGTTCCCTTGTTTTCAGGATTATCATATTCCATACCTTTTGGTCCTTCAGTATAGATTCAGTCAGATCCTGTGTTATGCTCACTGTAGTTCCCTGGTATCTTCTTAGCAGCTTGTAATATTTTTTCATTCGTCTGATAGTTCTTGAATTTGGCTATAACATTTCTGGCTGTTGTCAGTTGGGGATTAAGTACAGGAGCTGATATGTGGATTTTTTCAGTCTCCACTTTTACCTCTTGTTCTAGAACATTGGGGCAGTTTTCTTGGATAATTTCCTGTAGTATGATGTCCAGGCTTTTTCTTTTGTCATGGTCTTCTGGTAGGCCAATGATTCTTAAATTGTCTCTCCTGGAACAATTTTCTAAATCTTCTGTTTTGTGAATGAGGTGCTTCATATTTCCTCAATTTTTTCATTCTTTTGATTTTGTTTTATCGTGTCCTCCTGCCTTGTGAAGTCACTTGTTTCTAGTTTCTGTATTCTGGATTTTAAACACTAGATTTCATCCCTGGCTTTTTGGTCATCCTTCTCATTTTGGTCTGATTTTCTTTGGAGGTCATCTTTCATCTCCTTTGCCTCATTTTCAAGCTGGTTAATTTTGGCTTTCAAGACAGTATTTTCTTCTTTTAGTTCAAGTGCCTCTATTTACAGATGACTTATCATACTTTTTAAGTTCTTTTCCCAGTTGTCTTCAGCTTCTCTTAATTGTGCTTTGAATTGTATTTTGAGTTCTTCCAGAGCCTGTATCCAATTTGCTGGGGTTTCACTTTTTTGCTTGGTGTTCCCTCATCCTTCTCTGTTCATTTGCTCTTTGTTCATTGCCTATATAGAAGCTTTCAATTGTAATTTCTTTTTTCTTTCTCTTGTTTGCTTGGATTTACCCCTTCTTACTCCCTGTAGTTATCTGAGCTCTTGCTCCTCTCATTTTTTTGTGGTTTTGGGCTTTTCTGTCAGCCTTCACCCATGTAGCTTTGTTAGCAAATCTCTCAGTGCAGACTGTGGGGAAGGGGTGTTGGAGCTTGAGCTTCCCTGTCCTCTGAAGGTGTTGATGGGATTAAGTACAGCTGGGTTGAGCTGGATGTGCCCTGAGGTCAAAATCTTGGGAAGGAGGGTCAATATGGAGCATCTCCACTGGTGCAACTAGGGTGCCTGCTCTGTGCTTCTTCTCTAACTGCTTCCCTACCACCTGTGTTTGATGCTCTGAGCTTGGCACAGCTTTGGCTGCAAGGTACTCCCTCCAGTCCAGCACCTTTGCTTGCCCAGAGGTTCCAGCTGCTTCTTGGGGCTTAGTGCTCTAGGTGGGGGAGGGGTCCTGTGACCTTCCTTCTTCCTTCCCCTTATACTGGAGTGTTCTTGAATTCCAGCTTTTGGAGGTGTACCTTTTATGTTTAGTCCAGCAGGAGGGTTGCTTGGCTCTGTCTTGTTGCTAGGTTTGATTTTCAGTCCCCTAGGAGCATTTAGTTTGTAATCGGTAAGGAAGGGTTTTCAGAGGTCTGAACTTTTGCTGCCTCCGCCATCTTGACTCCACCTCTCGATCAGTGACTTTTAATGTTACCACTATGATTGCTCTGGGATTCCATGAACTGGACCATATTAGACAGTGAACAGATTACCTGGCCATTCCCCAGTTTCCCTCTTCCCTGAGATAACACCATTTTGAAATTAGTTCAATTAAAAATCCTACAATGATCTCCAAGCATTCAAGTGAAAGGAAGAGCCCATGTATGTAGCATACTCCATTGTTGTAGCGTATTAAGAAATTGCCACAGTTACCCCAGTCTTCAGGAACCATGACCCTGATCAGTGAGCAGCCATAACCATTGAGGCAAGACGCTTCACTAGCAAAAGATTATGACTCTTCTACCTACTACATGGAAGGTTCAAATGATGGTTAGCAATTTTAGCAATAAAGTATTTCGTTGTTTTTTTTTCTTTTGTTTAAACCCTTACCTTCCAACTTGGGGATGGATTGTATTGTATTGATGGATTGTATATGTATTGGCTCCAAGGCAGAAGAGCGGTAGGGGTTAGACAATGGGGGTTAAGTGACTTGCCCAGGGTCACACAGCTGGGAAGTGTCTGAGGCCAGATTTGAAACTAAGACCTCCCATCTCTAGGACTGGTTCTCAATCCACTGAGCCACCCAGCTGTCCCCAATAAAGTATTTCTTAATTAAGGTATATATCTTGGGTTGATTTTTTAGACATAACACTACTGCCTACTTAATAAACTACAGTAAAGTTTATATGTACTGGGAAACCAAAAAATTGATGTGACTCATTTATTGCGATAGTCTGGAACAGAACCCACAACATCTCTGAGGTATGTCTGCACCTGAAACAATGAAAGACAATTCTGGTGGTCTCTAGTTCTAGCCTAGTGAACAGCTTGATTCAGAATGTTCTTAATTATATTTGTGACAAACTATAGGAAATTGACCTAAGCACTTCCACTAAGAACCGCCACCCCAAGCCAGTGATCTATTAATTTATAAAAATAATCCAATCTGAAAACTTTCCTCCACAGGAGGTCTTTTCCAAAAAATTTCCTGCCACTTAAACAACTAGCCTGAGGCATTCCTATTCAAGTATAGACAAAGTTTGCATGAAAGTATGAACATCTTAATATTGAAATCCTGGGAGTATAGAGTCACTCAGGATCGAAAGCTCAGAGGATTTAGGCCACTTAATAGTGGATGCTATGCCATTAAACGTTCATGTTGAAATGCCTACTTACGGGCCACCTTTCAGAAAAAGACAATGGAACATGTGTGAGGCCAAATATAGTATAATCTTTATTTTATTTTATTTTTTACAGTATCATCTCAGGCACAAGGTGAAAATTCAAATTTTTTAAATGAAAAAAGAAATTTCTTGCAAAATAAGCAAATAGTGAGCCAATGCTCCTGTGGACGGGATCTTATATATATGACTTTTATAAATTCTGAGAGTCTTCCTCTGATCTCCTATGCTTACTGATGAGTCGTATCTTCCAGAGCAAGAGGACGTTTCCCTGCAGAGGTGCTCTCACAGGGCTGGGATAGCTTTCTAACGCTACTGGCTTGAGCCCACATTCTAGCTGGACTCTCGTCAGTGTCCATAACTGATCATTAGTGATCTAGGATTATGTGACCAATTAGGTTTTATAAAGGGATATTTATTGAGAAGATACAGCATGAACAGAAGGACAAACCTTTCCCCCCAATCCCAAGGCGTCCTCTTTCCTATATTACCTCAGTTTCTGGAGAGATTGGATTCGACTTTAAGGCAGTTGCTTCAGATCATCTCTTTTCTTTTTTAAAATATAAACCTCATCTTCTGCCTTAAAGGTGATACCAAGTGTCAGTTCCAAAGCAGAAGAGTGGTAAGGGTTAGGCAATTGGGGTTATGGGACTTGCCTAGGAACACACAGCTAGGAAATCTAAGGCCACATTTGAACCAGGACCTCCCATCTAGGTCTGGCTTTCTATCAACTAAGCCACCCAGCTGCCCTGCTACAGTAGGACCTTTCTCCCCTCTAAGTTAATTTACAAATAAGGCATAGCCAATGGATGGTCTTTCCCTTGATTTTAAAACCTGGTATCTCAGCTGCCAAGTCAATGCACTTCTCATTTTTATATGCACTGGGAAACCAAAAAAATTTGAAATGACTCATTTATTGCAATATTCACTTTGTTGTGATGGTCTGGAACTGAACCCACTTGGACCTGGCTTGGCTGTCTGGTGTAGACTTTAGCTTCGAGGCTCCTGATCTTTCCAATTTCAAAGCTCACAAACTCCCAGCCTCTTGCGTTCCATCTCCCATAGTCCTTCAAGTGAAGCAGGAAAGGAAATCTGTAGCAGGAACAGAAGCAACCACAGCGATGCGCTCATGGCTTCATGTCGCTCAGGATGGAGAAAACAGGTCACCAGAGCTCATCTCTTTCCTACTCAGAACACAACCAGGCAAGAGGGTGAATTCAGCTGTCCCCACTAGAGTCTTTTGTATGCTCACCCGCTTCAAGCTCGGCAGTCAATCAAAAGTTGGCGTCTTTAACTGCATGGCCAATATGCCAGCGACAGTTATAGAATTCCTGCAAATGCTCTCCAGTCTGAGAGCAGAGCGTTTCTATGACTGACACCTGGAGCAGGCTTCCGCAGCCTCCAGATGGGCATGCATCAAGCAGAAGGCTGCATTTTCAAAGAATGGCATTCATATCAGGCAATTCCTCCATTATACGAGAATATATGAATTTTAGGTCTTCTTATTGTCGTTCTTCTTATAATACAGGATGATATATGTATATATATACATACGCATCTATATATAAACTTAAGGATGTATGACAAATGCATTATAAAGTTCCAAGACAAAAGATGACTTAAAAAGTTCTAAAATTACAAAACGGAGGGGAAAGTCATTACACTCTTGGTGGAATAGGATTGGTTAAATAGCAAAGGCATTCCCCTGATGCCGCTTTTCTTATGTAGCTCCTTTGCACACAAGCCTTCCCCAATTTATTGCCTTAAGATAAAGTCTTAATTCATCAACTTGGAATTCAAGGCTCTTTATAATCTGGCCTTGACCCATTATTCCAGCTTTATCTCCATAGATTCTTCACGTGAACCCTCAGTGGTATATCAGACTAGTTTCTCCACCGTTATTCCTGTTCCTGACTCTCAATCTTTGCTCATGTTATTCTGTCCTACTATATTTCTCTGCTTGCTCGTCTCTGTTGTTCAGTCATTTTTCAAAAATGACCAACTCTTTGGGACTCCCATTTAACACTTTTTTCTTTGGCAAAGATACTGGAGTGGTTTATCATTTCCTCCTCCAGTTTATTTGACAGATGAGGAAACTGAGGCCAATGGGGTTAAGTGACTTGCCCAGAGTCATATAGATGCTAAGTATCTGAGTCCAGAATAGGGCAGGAATAGGGCCAGTAAACCAAATTTTATTTTCCTGCTGATAATGAAGACCTTTATAGACCTGACAATGCAATAAATTGATGAACTGTATTTTCTTTTTAAACTCTTACCTTCCGTCTTGGAGTCAATACTGTGTATTGGTTCCAAGGCAGAATAGTGGTAAGGGCTAGGCAATGGGGGTCAAGTGACTTGCCCAGGGTCACACAGCTAGAAAGTGGCTGAGGCCAGATTGAACTATATTTTCAAAAGAAGCCCTGACTTGAGTTGGCTCCATATTGAAATAGTTAATTCCCTGTTTACAGAGTAAGACGAGTCATTGTCAAAGGAAAAGGCATACAACCAGTGCCATGGGCTATATTAATCTTTTCACATCCTTTCTGTCATTTTCATAAGTGGAGAAGATGGGGTGAAGCATGGAGTCTGGAGAATGGACAGATCTTGGAGCCTCATGACTACTTCTAGCAAAAATCACTTCCATGTACATCTTTGGCTATTTTACACATAAAACAAATTTATAAAATGTTTCCTGTTTTGCTATACTTCAAGGCATTATTATTTGTAAAATGCCTACAAGGTGCCCTGCATTGGGAACATCTTGGCTCTGGGAAGCTATGGGAATTGGGAAGCAGTGTGGAACTTGGGCGCCAAGTAAGACCTGGATTAGAATCTCATCTCTGAACCTGTAGGAAATTCCTCAAGTCATTTAAACCTCAGTTTCCTTATCTCTAAGATGGGGTTAATAAAAGCAAGGGTCAAATAAGGTAATGTGTGGAAGATATTTGGTAAACCATAAGATATGGTGTAAATGTCAGCTTTTATTATTATTATGTAGAGTGGTGATAAAATACTATAATGACTAGAAAAGTTTTATTGTGTTTTACTTTTACTATCTTTATCCACAAGGTCAATTTAAGAGCCAGCATCAAGCCAGAAGCTCTGTGGGATATGGTAAGCAGAATTAAAGTCTGAAACATTGTATGTTCCTCCTACCCTCTTTTAAGTTCTCATAAGGACCTATCTAGGAGGAAGCTTCAGACTTACCTCCTGCAGCAGGCTCTCATTGGTCAGATCCTTCCTGGGATGGAGCTTTTCTCCCTTGTTCATGTAAGGGTGTTGCTATTCCTTACCCAAAGTCATTTGCTGGTGGGGGTGGAATGATACTGTTCATGGTAATAGTGGTGGTGGGTGCAAAGTTGAGCTGTTAGGCTTTTGGGTGAGAGGCATATTCCAAGTATGCGAACTTTAGTTCCAATGCTCTCCTCACTAATAAGTGGGCAGGATGTGGTATGTGGGGGTCAAAAACTGATCACTGAGGAACCTGTTCTCTATTCCCCAGAGTTGTTTTCTTTCTGAGTCCTTGGTCACGATGCCATTGCAGGCTCTTGAGGCATAATCCTTTCATCAACCAATATGAGACGCTTGGGAAGGCTTAGCAATATGAAGTGATGTCAGACAAAGAAAACAGGACCAGGAAAGCAATCTACACATGACTATAACAATGCAACAAGAAAACAATTGGAACTGAGTGCCACTAAGTCATAGTACCCATGCATGCCTTCCTCCCACCTCCAAAACATTTATTAAGGGCTTACTCTGTGCCAAGCACTGTGCTTCTGGAGATGGGAATACAAAAGTGACCAATCCCTGCTTTCAAGGAGGTAATATTCCATTGGCAGACCCAACATCAAAGGGAAGTAGTAAGGAAGGAGGGGAAGTTTTTATAGGGGTGATACAATATATTGATACACCTCATACAGGAACACTGGCAGTTCATTCATTCATGAACATGATTCATGGTTCAGGAATTGGAATGGAAAGAGACTGGAAGGGGTATGTGTAGCCCAGCATTGAGGATGTGGAGGACATGACTGGAAGGTAGGGAATGAGGCGAAGGATGATTGCTGGGGATTTCCTAAAATGATGGTCCAAGCAAGTAAGTCACTTTCCGTTTTCCCTGATCACCTTAGGAAATAAAGCCAATAGTGCTATTTTTGGGGCAAAGGATATACATCATTTTATAAGTCTTTGAGCATAGTTCCAGATTACTCTCCAAAATGGTTGGATTAGTTCACAGTTCCACCAACAGTGTATTAGTGTCTCTATTTTTATGCATCCCCTCCATCATTTGTCATTTTGCCCTTTTATCATTTTAGTCAATCTGATGGCTGTGAAATGATATCTCCGAGTTGTTCTGTAATCAATGAGTTAGAGCATTTTTTCTTATAGTTGTAAGTAACTTTGATTTCTTCATCAAAAACTGTCTGTTCATATCTTTTGACCATTTATCAATTGGAGAATGACTCATGTTTTTATATATTTGACAACGTTCTCTATATATTTTAGATAAGAGACTTCTATTGGCGAAACTATCTACAAAAAAATTCCCCCAACTTACTGCTTTCCTTCTAATCTTGGCTACATTAATTTTATTTGTACAAAACCTTTTCAACTTAATATATTCAAAATTATCAAATGCACATCATACAATCCTTTTTATCTCTGTTTTTTCATATAGTCTCCTATCCATAAACCTGTTAAGTAATATCGCCCTTGTTCTTCCAATTTGCTAATGCTATCTCCCTTTATTCCTTTTTATAGCTATTTCGACTGTTTCTAAGTAAATGGAATAAAATATGGGTTTACATTCTTCCAACCAACCTTCTTCCAGTTTTCTCAACAATTTTCACCAAACAGTGAATTCTTATTTCCAAAACTTGGAGCTTTATTTTTGTCAAGCATGAGGTTACTATATTACGACAAAAAAAAATAATCAGAACCAAGAAAACATTATAGACAGCAACAGAAATACTGTTTAAAGAATTACTTGTGCATTTCCACCTTTAGAGAAAGAGCTGACAAAGAAATAAATAAGACACAGCTTTACACATGCCTATATATATATATATATTTTTTTTTTTTTGGTCAAATGATGGGGAAGGGAAGGAGGGAGGGAATTAACTGACTATTTTAATATGAAAAACAAATTAATTAATTAATTATTTAAAAAAGACAATGGGGTCCCATAGTAGAATTTTCTCCAGGATGGTGAAGACTGTTTAGACCGTGGGAGAGATGTCCAGAGAATAGGGAGCTAAGGGAAGCTTTGTGGCTGGGAATTCCAAGGAAGAGAAGCCCACCCACCTATTCTTTGCTGAGATATGGGGGTCTAGGTGTAAAGAACTTTAAATGTCCAACTTTTCCTAATGCTAGTTTTGCTGAATTGCCTTTCCCCCACACCCTTTTAAAATTCTTCCTTATAAAGGATAACTCTCTGGAAGGGGAATGAGAAAGGGTTATATTGGGAAATGTTGGTATTGTAAAAATGAGATGCCAATAAAAATGATATTTTAAAACAGCAAATACTTCTTATGTACCTACTATGTGCTAGAACTCAAGTCCATAAATCTTAGCAAGCAGATGCTATGCTTCAAAAATAAACCAAATATAAAATCCTGCACTGTCTATCTAATGCACCTCTCCTGGTGTCATTTTTGCTGTGACTTAGAGCAGTGGACCAATGATGCAAGGATCATCACCTCCAGTGTTAGCACTATGACAGGTCTTGGTCACAACTGTCTAAACCACCCTATAAGACAGAGGGCCTAAGGCAAAGATGATGGTAATGAGCTTAGGGTTTCTACAGCACTACTGATTGAACAGGGGATCTATAAAGATAAGAGGATCTATAAAATGCTGTCTGATATATATATACAGGACATCCTTCCCAACTAAATCCCTTAAGTTTTCAAAAATTCCCCATTTGAGTAGAGCAATTATTTAACTGATGGATGTTAATATTCTGGGGCTCTTTTCTACATGGGCAAAAGTACAAAAAACAATGGCGAGCTCTTAGGAGGTGGCAGGGTGCTTTGATAGAAAGAACTCAGAATTAAGCATCGGGATAACCAGGTTTTATTCTGGCTTCTATCACTTGTTAGTGATATAATCTTGCACAAGTGATTTAATCACCTTTGAGTCCTGCCCCCATAGCTCCAACACAATATTTTTCTTCCTGGGAATTTCCCGCAAATAATGTTCCTGGGAAGAAGGAGCAAACATCCTTGTTCCCATTTTACAGATGAAGAGAAGGTTAAACAACATGCTCAAAATCAATAGAGAATAGATTAGAACTTAATTCAGTTTCTACCATAAAGCCCTTTGTGATCCCACCCTTGGAACTGCTCTTTCTTTCTTTCATCTGCTGTGATCTTAACTTTATCATCCTCTTGCTATTCTCTTGGTATTCTGTTTAGCTGGCTACACGCCATCTCCCCAAGCAGATTTTAAACTCCAGAAAGGGAGCTGTCTTATTTACCATTGTGTTCTCCCCAGCACCTAGAATGATCCCTTGCCTTTAATAAATGCCTGTGTGCAAAGGGCGAAGAAGCAGGGAGAGATGCCTTCTCATGTCTCTTCTTTATGATTTTTCATCACTTGGGCTGGAAAGGGAAGCCTGGAGATAGCTTGATGTAAGAGGCATCTAAACCAGATCATCTCAAGAACATTTACATTTGAAACTCAAGAAACAGAAAAGATCTTTCCCTATTTCTATAGAAGTTATGCTATACTTTGCTCTGGTCACACCCCATCTGGAGTATTATACTCAGTTTTGGGGTACCACATTTCATTCTATTTTATTTTAAACCCTTACCTTCTATCTTGGAGTCAATACCGTTTATTGGTTCCGAGGCAGAAAAGTGGTAAGGGCTGGGCAATGGGGATTAAGTGACTTGCCCAGGGTCACATAGCTAAGAAGTGTCTGAGGCCAGATTTGAACCCAGGACCTTCCATCTCTGGACCTGGCTCTTGATCCACTGAACCAACTAGCTGCTCCTGGTACTACATTTTTTTTTAATAAGAAAAACTTACTTTTTAAATTTTTACTAAGTTTGGGTATTTTCTGTAATTTTACATTTTTTTCATTTAAAACATTTTACTGAAAAGAGGTCCAGGGGAATCTGATACAACATAGGTTACTGGTACTACATTTTATGAAGGACATTTTTAAGTTGGAGAATGTCCAAAGAAGGATGATCAGCATGATGAAGGGCTTCAGGATCATGCCATATATGTGCTGGTTGAGAGAACTGGAGATGTTGAGCCTGGAGAAATCAAGTCTTAAGAGGGTCAAGATGGCTGCCTTTGAGTACCTGAAGGGCTGTCATCTCAAGGGGCAACAGGACTGTGGGCAGACAGTAAAAGAGTCCTAAATTTGGAGGCAGAGGACCTGGGTTTGAATCCTATCTTTCTGCTCACTATTTATGTGCTCTTGGACAAATCACTTACCTTTCTGAGCCTCAGTGTCTTCACTTGAAAAATGATAGACACTTGCTAGTTGTGTGACCTTGAGTGAGTCACTTAAGCCTGTTTGACTCAGTTTCTTCTTCTGTAAAATGAAGAGGCATCTGAATTGGACTTTGAAGGATGGGTAGGATGCTATTATGTGGAGATTTACTATAGAATCACAGTCTCAGGGTTGGAAGAAATCTCAGTGGCCATCTGTTCCGACTCCTACATGAAAGGAATCCCTGCTATAGCACACCCAACAGTGGTCATCCAGCCTCTGCTTGAAGACCTCCAAGGATGGGGGGACCACCTCCCTTCATAAGCACTTTTAGACAGCTCCCCAATTGTTAGGGAGCTTTTCCTGATGTTTAGCCTAAATTGGCTTTTTCACAGCTTCCATCCATTGTTCCTCATTCTGTCCCCTCCAAGCCTAAAAAAAAAAAGCATGTCTAACACTCCTTCTGCATGTCAGACCTTCCTAAAGATAACTATTTTGTCTGCTCCTCCTATCTCTTCCCTTCTCCTGGCTAACATGTCTATTTCCTTCAACTATTCCTCATAGGACATAGACTTTGGTGGCTGTTTGTTTTTCAGTCCTGACTCTTTGTAACCCCATTTGGGGTCTTCTTGGGAAATATACTGGAATGGTGTGGTGTTTCCTTCTCCAGCTCATTTGACAGATGAGGAAACTGAGGCAAACAGAGCTAAGTGACTTGCCCAGGGCCACACAGCTAATGAGTGTCTGAGGTCAAATTTGAACTCTGAGTTTTTGACACCAGACCTAGCATCCTCTCTTCTGTACCAACTAGCTGTCCCATACCATGAACTGGGGGACCTTTTATCATCCTGATTGCCCTTTTCTGGATACTCTGGAGCTTATGTCCTTATTAAATTATGGCACTCAAAATTGACCACAATCTTATTAATGAAGTTTGGAGAGGGTAAGAGAACACTTCCTTATCCCTGAAACTATGCCTCTCTTAAGAATCTAAGATCATAGTATCTTTTATTTATTTTATGACTTTACCTTCTGCCTTAAAAGCAATATTAAGTAGCAGCTCCAAAGCAGAAGAATGGTAAGGACTAGATAATTGGAATTAAGTGACTTGCCCCGGGTCACATAGCTAGGAAGTCTCTGAATTCAGATTTGAACCCAGGACTTCCTGTCTCTAGACCTGACTCTCTATCTACTGAGCCACCTAACAGCCCCCAACATAATTAATAGCTTTTAAAAATGAATTAATTTTATATTTTTATTTACTTTACTATTTTATTTTTATTATATTTATTTTATAATATTTATTATAGTAATAATTTATTATATTAACCTTCTGCCTTCAAATTAATATTAGGTATCAATTCCATGAGCCAGGCAATGGTGATTGATTTACCCACGGTCACATAGCCAAGAAGTGTTTGCAGCCAAATTTGAATCCAGCACCTCCCAACTGCAGGCCTAGCTCACTCTCCACTAGGTCACCTAGCTGCCCCCACAATAGCTTGCAGTCCACTAAAACTCTTTTTTTTTTTTCAGAACAATTTCTGACTTAATGTGCACTCCCCTTCATATGCTTATGAAACTGATTTTTTATACCAAAGTGTTTTTAATTTTTTATAATTTTAAATAAATAATTAATTTAATTTAATTTAGATAATCTTATAAAAATCATATATATATACATATAAATTAAATAAAAAATTAAATTTAAATAATTTTAAATAAAATTTAATTTTTAATCAATTCTATCCCTAGTGAAATGTAGTGTCTTCCATTTAGCCCAATGGTCTGGCCCATCAAGATCCTTTTGACATGAATCCCAAAGGGGCATCTAGCCTTGGTTTGAAGACCTCTGATGGGGTGGGGGTGGGGGAAGGCTATTTCTTGAAGCAGATTCATTTTCAGATGAGACTCTGCAGCTCTTTGATGCAGCTGTTTGATGTTGTTGCTGGCTCTGTTGCCTAGGACCAAGCAGACTAAGTCCAGTTCTACTTCCATAGGACAACCCTCCAAATACTTGATGACAGTTTTATCCTTCCTGAGCCTTTCTCTTCTCCAGGCTCAACCTCCCAGCTCTTCACCTGATTTTCATATGGCATGATCTTTAAGTTCTGTAAGATTAAAACGAATATCCAAGAATTCTATTTTGTGATTTTATTAATAATCACTTGAAGTAGAGGAAATAGATAAAGCCTGAGTAAAGACACGTTTATGGGACCGCAAAATTGGGAGAACAGAGCCTAAGAGAGTGGGGTTACAGAATCCTCCAAAACGTAAGGACTTAACATAAGACTGAGAGTTGGGTTCTGGGAAACTGAGTCCTGGATACAAAATTCTAATTACACAATTCCCTTTACCTTAGTTATTTTCTTCTGAAGGCTCTTTAGCTATAAGCATCTAGACAGTTACTTCCTCAAATGGGTGTGAGGAATGTATTTTGCAAACTGTAAAGGATGCTTTCAGGGGGGCAGCTAGGTAGTTCAGAGGATAGAGAACCAGACCCGAAGGTGGGAGGTCCTGGGTTCAAATCTGATCTCAGATGTGTCCTAACTATATGACCCTGGACAAGTCACTTAACCCCCATTGCCTAGCCCTTAGGGAATCAAATATTGATTCTAATATGGAAGATAAGGGTTTAAAAAAAAAAGGATGCTTTAGCCCCCATTGCCTAGCCCTTAGGGAATCAAATATTGATTCTAATATGGAAGATAAGGGTTTAAAAAAAAAAGGATGCTTTAGCCCCTATTGCCTAGCCCTTAGGGAATCAAATATTGATTCTAATATGGAAGATAAGGATTTTTTAAAAAAGGATGCTTTCTGTTTTTGTCTCCTCATTACTATTATTTTATTAACAAACCAAAAGTCATTGCCTTGTGGAAAGAACACTGCCCAGGAAGACAGGATTCTTGGAGTTTCGTCAGCTCTCTGCAACTTACCAGGTCAGCCTTCAGTCTGATCTCTTAGTTTCCTTAGCTCTCAGTGCCCTCCAACTACAAAATAAAGGCTTTGACCCAATGGGCTTGAAGCTTCCTCCTTCTGGGATTCTAATGGTCCTCTAGCTTAGAACTGAATAAGGTCCTTGAGCTTTTCAGCTGAGCCCAAAAGGAATCTTTTAGGTGTGTTTTTTTGGAGGCTTAATAAGACTCTAAATTCCTGTCCCCCATCCCCTTCTTTCGCCTCTCTCTGAAGCAGTCAAAGCAAACACAACACTTGGGGAGTAAGGAGACAATAGAAACCAAAGGTTGTTTCTTTCATTGGTTGTTTCCTGCTGTCAGAAAACAAGCAAGGGGGAAGGGCAGTGCTGAACAGAAATAAGGCCAGCTGGGTTACACATTAATGTGATTGAATTTGTATGTCTAAGCATTGTAGAATCATAAAATCATAGATTTAGAGCTAGAAGGCAACTCCAAGGTCATCAAGCCTTTATTTTATAGGAGAGAGGGAAACAAGGGAACATGTGTCAGGCACTGAGCTAAGAGCTCTACAAATATTATCTCATTTAATCTCATAACAGCTCTGGGAGGTAGGTGCTATTATTATCTCCATTTTTGTGGTTGTTTTTCAGGCCGTCTGTTGTGGCTCACTCTTTGTGACTTCAGTTTTCTTGGCAGAGATATTGGAGTGCTTTGCTATTTCCTTCTTTATGTTTTTTTTTTTTAAAAATGCAGGCAGGAGTTAAGTGACTTGTCCAGGGTCAAACAGCTAGTAGCTGAGGTCATATCTGATCTCTGATCTTTCTGACTCAAGGTCCAATGCTCCATCTACTGCATACCTAGCTGGCCCATCCCCATTTTACAGATGAGGAAATTAAAGCAAATAGAGTTGAAGTGACTTATCCAGAGTCACACAGCCAATAAATGTTTGAGACCAGATTTAAACTCAGGTCTTCCTGACTCCAGATCCAGTGTTCTATCTAATATTTATTAAATAATTAGCCCAACATGATACAGGTAGTCAGTTACAGAACTAGTATTTGAAGTTGGTCTTTTTGATTCCAAATCTTTTAACTTTTTTTTCTTTTACTCTTTTTTTTTCAACTTTTACTTTAGACTCTGTTTTACTTTAGACTCTGAGGAATTAAAGACTAGCCTATACTTTAAATGTATGAAACTTGGGGCTAACAGTAATACTGCCAATTATAAAACATTTTAAAGTTTGCAAAGTATACATACATTATCTCAGTTGCATACATTATCTCAGCTGATCCTCATTGCAAACTTGTAATGAAAATTTTATTGATATTTACCTTTTTTTTTAAAAAAAAAGAAGAAATTGATATTGAGAGAGATGTAGTAACTTCTCCAGAGTCACCTCAGTTGATAAGCATCAAATAAAAGATTTGAATCCAGGTCTTATGGATTCCAGGTGGACTCTATTGTAATGTATCCAGGGAGAATCTCTTTGAACAAAACTCCTCTTTTAGCTTGTAATTGTAGGCAAGACAAAACCCACTCCCAGCTCAGATAAAATCCAAGAAGGAAGTGAAGTTCAGCTATTTTTCAGTTTTAGACTTCCACAATTCCTTGCTACCCAGAATCCTTTCCCAGGGCTTCTCTCAAAATTCCCTTCTTTTCACCAACCCTAGAAAACAGACCATCCCTAACTATATTCCTACATTATCTTATTATATCACACTGCCACTCAATCTTCTGATCTCCATTTTTCCTTTAAGTAGAGGTGAGCAGGCAAAAATAACAATAATAACAATACAATAGCTAGTGTTTATATAGCACTTTAAGGTTTGCCAAGTGCTTTATGAATATTATCTTTTTGGATTCACATAATAAACTTGAAAGATAAAAGCACTTATTATCCCTATTTTATGTATGAGGAAACTGAGGCAGACAACTACTAAGTAACTAAGGCAGGATCTGAACTCAGGTCTTCCTAACTCCAAGGTTTAATGCTCTATCCACTGAAACTCCAATCTGCCTCAAAAATAATAGTCCTATACATTAATATGGTTCTCTATACTCACAAAGTACATTCATATATATTATCTCATTTGTTCTTCCCACTGTCCTTTTTCTGCTACTTAATTCCTGTGTGACCTGGGACAAGTTAAGTCCACAATCTTGTCCTCAATTTCTTCATCTGTAAAATGAAATGCAAGGATTCCTTCCTTCCTTCCTTCCTTCCTTCCTTCCTTCCTTCCTTCCTTCCTTCCTTCTTTCCTTCCTTCCTTCCTTCCTTCCTTCCTTCCTTCCTTCCTTCCTTCCTTCCTTCCTTCCTTCCTTCCTTCCTTCCTTCCTTCCTTCCTTCCTTCCTTCCTTCCTTCCCTCTCTTTCTCCCTCCTTCCTTCCTTCATCCCTCCCTCTTGCTCTCCCTTCATTCCTTCCTTCCTCTCCCTCTCTCTCTCTCTCTCTCTCTCTCTCTCTCTCTCTCTCTCTCTCTCTCTCTCTCCCCTCCACCCCCTCTCTCTCAATGATTACTAAGAGGAGGGTAAGTAAGGCAGGTTTTACTAAACCTATTTTATAAATGAATATGTACTAAGATTCCAACTGGGAACTGATTTGTCTAGGTTAGTCACTAATCTAGACTTCTGGACTCTTAAACTCATTGGTCCTTTTTTGTTTTGTTTTTACTTCGAAGGAATAGCAAGAAAAGAAGTAAGGCTGTTTCCCACCATAACCTGGAGAACATACTCTCTTCTTTAACTACTTCGATTCCTGGGGAGAATGGGCTCCAACTTAATTCAATTTCTACATAGCATTCACCCTACTAAGTTCACTTCCAAGTATAGTAGGGTTGCTGAATTAGTTCATTTCCAAAATCAGTAGACCTCCATTTCAGCTACTGATGAGCAAGGTCTCAAAGGCTGTTTTTTGGGACAATGATGTTAAATTGGCTAACTCCTCACCCAGTATGGACTCTGTTCTGTACTTGTAATGACTCCCTCTTAAGACTTTTTGAAGGTCACAGGGTTATAATCATCTCCAATTTTCTTCAACTAAAATGGAAAAGAGTGGACACAATAGAGATGGAAGCAAAAGTAGGACCATGTGCTCTCAGCTGGTTGTAGGTAAGAGAAAGCCCAAGATGTCTTCTCTACCAAGGAAGTCCTTTAGTTGGTCATCTTCCTTTTAGAATGCCAGCAAGTCCAGTGCAAGGGTCTTTTCATGGCATTATCCTGTTTTAGGTTTTCAAAATCATTCTAGCTAAGTTCTGTAATTAAATTTTTTTTTTTCAATTTTGTCAGTTTTTTTAATGACCCCATTTGGGTTTTTCTTGGCAAAGATATTGGAGTATTTTGCCATTTCTTTCTCCAGATCATTTTACAGATGAGGAAGCTGAGGCCAACAGGGTTAGATGACTTGCTCAGGGTCACACAGCTAATGTATCCAAAGTTGGATTTGAACTCAGGAAGAGGTGTTTTCCTGACTCGAGGCCCCACACTCTATCTACTGTGCCATGTAGCTGCCCCCCTCCATTTTTAAGTCTACTTTTATTCACCTAGCCTCAACAAGAGGAAATTTGGTCTATTGTATATGAAGAAAGACAGGGACAAAAGCCAAGTTTTTATTTCTCTTGGTAAGCAAAAGAGGATGTTCGTAACATTAGCTAGTTGGCTGGAAAGTCTAGTCTGTGGTCATGAAACAGCAGGAAGCTTTCTGGCCTAAATAAGAATTAAAACCATGACCTGAGTTTCATCTATACCAGATTTAAATGATTGAGCTACAGAGATATTGGAGGAAAGAGAAGTGGCAGGATAGGTGGTTCTAGATGAGGCTTAGAAGACAGTAACAGCTCCTCCATTCAGGGTCTCCTCTGGGCTCAAAGGGAATAAAGAGCCACTCACCCATGCTATTAATTGAGGGATGCTGAAAGGATTCACTTGCCTCCCAATATTTACTCTTTTGGCTTACCGTTGTCCCTTCAGTCTTCACCAGTTGGGTCACCAATGGGGAGAGGGGGAAGAAAAGAGAAGAGAGGAGGATGGAAGAGAAGAGAGAAGGAGGGGAGGGGAACAGAGAGAAGTTTATAGGATTAAAAATTAAAAATCAGATTAAAGTAACATTGAGAAACAAATGAACAGATAATGGAAGTAAGAGGAAGGCTGGGGGGGTGGGAAGTCCTAAACCTCAGGGACTGCTCAGCGACAGCAAGTCCAAATAAAGACTCTGAGGGTAGAAGACCCAGGGATGCTGCCAAAGTCAATCTTGACTACCTCTTAATTGTGTTGATTTCTACACAAGAAGTCCCAGATCATGAACTTACTGAGACTGTCACATTTGCCATAGCCCACATATGGCTTCTCCTCATCTATGAAATGGGCATAATCAACCTGGTTCCAATTATACTAGTGCCATTTATTGCCTGTCTGATCCTGGGCAAATCACTTAACTTCCCTGAGCTTCAGTTTCATCATCTGTGAAATGGCAAATTCCACTCTCTCAAGACTTAAATAAAGTGTGAAGAGCATTCTATAGATTTTAAAGTATTCAATGATTTGTCTTTGTATCCCCATAGAGCCTGGTACATGGTAAGATCTAAATAAATATTTGTTGACTGACCTCATCATCACCACCATCACTTTGCAATGATAAACATTATATAAATGTGAGGTTTGTATGCGTGTGCTTTTCAAATGTTTCATTGACTCTTCTTGACTCTTTTTTGGTTCCTTTTCACTACTCACAAACTCCATCACCACTTCCAAGTAGAAGCTCTTCCATGTTACCAACTTCTTCAGTCATGTCCAATTCTTCGTGATTCCATTTGGGGTTTTCTTGACAAAGACATTCGAGTGATTTGCTATTTCCTCCTGTCATTTTGCAGTTGAGGAAATTGTGTCCAACAGGATTAAGTGACTTGCCCAGGGTCACATAGCTAGGAAGTGTCCAAGAATGGATTTGAATTCAGGTTTTCCTGACTTTGAACCCATCACTCTACCCACCATGCCACCTAGCTGTCCTAACAAATAAGTAACATCAAGTGAAACATATCAATACATCGGTCTTGCATTGAAAAAGGATGCTGAATTAACATTTCAGTAACAGAAGTAACAAAAATTTATTGAGAATCTCCAGGGAACTCCAGATTGGACGTTCATGGGGATACAAGAGGTCAAAGTCCTGGCTTCTGAAGTGCTTGGCCACAGGTTGGGAGACAGAGTACGCACAGAAACAGATGGGTAATAGCCCAAAGCAGTAGGCATGAAGTACCCAATGTATGATATACATTGTGAGAACAGTAGGAGTTCAGAGGAATTTTTTTAGTTTACTTATTTAATTAATTAATTTAGAATATTTTCCCATGGTTACAAGATTTATGTTCTTTCCCGCCCCTCCTTCCACCCCACCCCCCATAGCTGACACGCAATTCCGCTGGGTTTTAATGTGTCATTGATCAAGACCTATTACCATATTACTGATATTTGCACTAGGGTGATCGTTTACAGTCTAAATCCCCAATCATATTCCCGTCAAACTATGTGATCAAGCAGTTGTTTTTCTTCTGTGTTTCTATTCCCACAGTTCTTCCTCTAGATGCGGAGAGCATCTTTCTCATAAGTCTCTCAGGATTGTCCTGGATCATTGCATTGTTGCTAGTAGAGAAGTCCATTACATTTGATTGTACCACAGTGTATCAGTCTCTGTGTACAATGTTCTCCTGGTTCTGCTCCTTTCACTCTTCATCAATTCCTGGAGGTTTTTCCAATTCACATGGAATTCCAGAGGGAGGAATTTTTGCTTAGAACAGAGTTGGGGCAGACTGGAGAATCCAGCATGGAGGAAGGAGGACTTGACCCTGACCATGAAGGAAAGGTGGGATTGTGAAGCATGGGGAGAGAAGATCACCTGCTCCGGCTCTAATTGACCCACTTTGCCTCTGCGACTTGCAAACTTCTAGACACAAACCAAACTTTCTGATTCTAGGGAACATTATGGATGAGGGAACCTTTGAAAGTGTGAGTCTAGAGAGTAGCTGGATGACTCAGTGGATTGAGAACCAGACCTAGAAATGGGAGGTCCTAGGTTCAAATCTGACCTCAGACACTTCCCAGCTGTGTGACCTGGGCAAGTCACTTAACCACCATTGCCTAGCCCTTTATAATCTTTTGCCTTGGAACCAATACTTAATATTGATTCTAAGACAGAAGGTAAGTGTTAAAAAAAAAAAAGCATGAGCCTATGACATCTAGTAATTTATTAACAGATACCTGTGTGTTCATGGGCAAATCACAGTTATGTGCCCTTAGCATCAGTTTCTTCCTTTTTAAAATGAGAATAATAATGCTGGTGAACAGGGACGCATTGTGGGTGATCCTCAGCAAGCTCGGTTGCCCAGCAAAATTCGTCAAACTGATCCAGCTCTTTCATGTCGACATGACAGGGGAAGTCCTATCTGGTGGAGAGACTTCTGATCGCTCCAACATCTCCAATGGCGTGAAACAAGGCTGCGTCCTTGCTCCTGTACTATTCAACCTATACTTCACCCAAGTATTACGACATGCTGTGATGGATCTAAACCTGGGCATCTAAATCAAATACTGACTGGATGGCTCACTATTTGACCTTCGCGCCTGACTGTAAAAACAAAGACAACAGAGAGACTCATCCTGGAAGCTCTCTTCACAGATGGCTGTGCTCTCATGGCCCACCAAGAAAATCATCTCCAAACCATTGTGGACAGGTTCTCCACCGCAACAAAACTGTTTGGCCTGACTATCAGCCTCAGCAAAATAGAGGTGCTGTTCCAACCTGCACCAGGGAGGCCAACGAACCAGCCGTGCATTACAATCGACGGCACACAGCTTTCTAAGTCAACACTTCCAAGTACCTGGGCAGCACCATCGCCAACGACGGGTCCCTAGACCACGAGATCAATGCCAGGGCCCAAAAGGCCAGCCAGGCACTCGGGAGGCTGCGCTCCAAAGTCCTCCAACACAGCGGCGTAAGCACTGCGATGAAGCTCAAAGTGTACAACGCAGTGGTCCTCAGCTTGCTCCTGTACGGTTGTGAGACATGGACACTGTACCGGAAGCACATGAAACAGCTGGAGCAATTCCACCAACGCTCCCTCCGGTCAGTCATGAGGATCCGATGGCAGGACCGAATCACCAACCAGGAAGTCCTCAACAGAGCCAACTCCACCAGCATCAAAGTCATGGTCCTCAAAACCCAGCTACTATGGTCTGGACACGTCATCCTCATGGACCCACAGCGAATACCAAGACAGGTATTTTACGGTGAACTGTCAGCTGAACTCAGGAAACAAGGTTGACCAAAGAAAAGATTCAAGGACCAGCTAAAGTCCAAATTGAAGTGGGCTGGCATTACACCAAAGCAACTAGAACTTCCTGCCTCTGTCAGAAGCAGCTGGTGAACCCACACTAACCATGCCACCCCCACCTTTGAAGATGAGCCACAACCGCACCTCCCGTAACAACTGGCGTCCCAGGCCCCATGTGCCACAAACTCTGTGCCTCAGCCTTTGGACTCCAAAGCCACATGAGGGTACATCGTAGATGAAACTGCACAAAGACAATCGTCATTCTCAGTCACCAAGAGACTACCACCAATAACACTGGTACTGTCTGTTTCACTGGGTTCTTATCTCTGCCATTAGAATGTAAACTCCTTGAGGGCAGGGACTGTTTTTGCTTTTTCTTTGTATCCTCAGCCTTGGCATAATACCTGGCCCATTAATAAATACTCATTGATTGGCTGATTATTAGTTCATTGATTAAAGGGGCTTTGTGGACCTTAGAACACAATATAAATGTGTTATTTGCTGTCACTCTTATGATGCATCATTTTCATTCTTTCCTGTATCTCCTCCAAAAGGGTACCTGAGGATAACTAGGTGTGACCCTGAAATGCCCAGCTCCAGAGGCCATCAGCCATCCCTTTGTCATGCCAACCAGCAGCTACTCCATATTTATCTGCTGTTTCAAAACCGAAGTTCTAGACAAGAGAGGGCAGAAAGTGATGACTTTAGTATTGTCTGCCCTGGAACCTAATCCCAACTCCCAGTTGTGCACCTGACATTTCCTACCACCTGGGAGTCACCTAGCCTATTTGTTCATCTGTGGAAAAGGATTAATAATCATAATGATGCATATTTATATATTGCTTTAACAATAAAGATAGCTAGCATTTATATGGCACCATCAGGTTTGCCAAGTGGCTTTTCATATATGTAAATTGATTTGGTTCTCCCAACAACCCCTGAAGTAGATTCTATTATTATCCCTCTTTTACCAACAAGGAAACTGAGGCTCAGTGATTTGGGTTAAATGATTCGTCTAAGGTCACACAATTAGTTAGTAGGTGGGGGAGGATTTGAACTCATGTCTTCTTGCCTCCAAGTCTCACATTCTATCCACTGTACCCCCCAGATGCACTTTGTTTTATTTTCATTATTGAGGCAAATGAGGTTAAATGTCTTGCCTAAGGTCATACACACTGGTAAGTGGTGGGACTGGATTTAATTAGAGTCACTTTATATACATCACTTCATCGTATAAGCACTGTCACCGGAAGGGGTTTTAGAGGCCATCTAGTACACCCTCTCTCATTTTACAGATAAGGAAACTGAGATACAGAGAGGTTAAAGAAATTGCAAAAATTCATACTGGCAAACAAGAGCTAAAGGGAGTAGCTGAACCCAAGACCTCAGAGTCCCATTCAGTGTCCTCTCCCTTTTCTATAACAGAAGTTATTATTCCCAATAGAAATGACTGTTGTTCAGGCATTTCCCAGCCATGTACAACTCTTTGTGAACTCACTTGGGGTCTTTTTGGCAAAGATCCTGGAGTATTTTGCCATTGCCTTCTCTAGCTCATTTTACAGATGAGGAAACTGAGGCAAACAAGGTTAAGTAACGTTTCCCATGTCAAAAAGTAAATATTTGAAGCCATATTTGAACTCAGGAAGATTCTGATTTTGGATCCAGTACTCTTTCTACTGTGCCCTATCCCCAATAGAAGCTATTGCTATCTTCATTTTTATTGTTCAGTCATTTCAGGTGGTCTGACTTCTTATGACCCCATCTGGTGTTTTCTCAGCAAAGATACCAGAGCAGGTTGCCATTCCCTTCTCCAGTTTGTTTTTCAGATGAGGAGATTGAGGCAAATAGGATTAAGTGACTTGCCCAGGGTCATGCAGCTGAGTCTGCAAGTCCAGTGTCTGAGATCAGATATAAACTCCAGTCTTCCTAACTTCAGGTCCAGAGCTCCATCCTCTGAGCCTCTATTTTATAGATGGGGGAAGGGAATCTCCAGGAGGTTAACTCAGCTCAACAAGATTAAATGACACCTCCAGGATCACAAGGCTTTTAAGTCTGGAATTTGCACTCAGGTCTTTCTTTCTCTTCCCAGACAGTCCAGAACTTTCTCCATTTTGCCAGCTTGAGTACTGGATTCACCAAAATATTCTTTAGCTCAAATGAGAGATTGCAGATAAAGCACTTTGCAAACCTTAAAGCATCATATAAATAAACATCAACTTATTATTATTATTACTTCTGTCACCCTGAGCAAATCACCCAACCTTTCTGGGTCTCTTTATCTATAAAATGGGGATAATGATGTTACCTCCCTTACATGCTTGCTGTGAGATTAAATCAGATAATATTTGCAAAGCACTTTGCAAACCTTAAAGAAAAATCTAAGTCCCTATTATTATTAGCTACACTAAACTCTTCAGTCACTTCTAGAACCCTGCAAGCCACTTAATTGACCCTACTCTTCCCTCCAGGGGACAAATGGGATGTTCACTGGCACAAGCTTGTAAATAAGGAACCAATCGTTTTTATCGTGCCACACATGTTTATTATTATTCTTTTTCCCACAAACTCTAGGAGCAGCCCCGTCCACTGGCAGGACACTAAATGAAGTCAGCAGTCTTTCCCTGGGGGTGGGGGGTGGGGGATTGGAGACTGTTTTCAAAGCTGCCTTGGAGATTGGGTTGGACTAACTTGGCTTGTCAGAGGGTATTCAATTTACTTACAAGTGGCTTGGATTAGTATCTGCTCCCTTGGCCAGCTTGGAGCCTGGGTGGTTCAGGAAAGCCTGCTTTGCAGGCAGAGATGCCAACAGAGCCCAATCTTGCTCATTTGAGATTCCCCTGCAGCTCTAGGAGCAAAGCTATTCCTTTGGAGTCTGAGGGCTCCTACACCTCTCATCCGACCCTCTCATCCCAGCAGGGGTGGGCTTTTGCTGCACAAGCTGGAAAGGCATTCAGGAGATGAAAGGGACTGGTTTTAACAGGCTCTGGGAGGAGTGCTCATGGGATAGATGCAAGTGGGGCTTGCAGAATGTTTCCTGGGTATGCTGCTCTGTGTTTCTGGGCCCCCAGGCCAAGATCCCAAAAGCCAATGTTTCTCTACCAGCCTCCCACCTCCCTCCATTTCCCTCTTACTCTTGTTAATTGCAAAATAAACCCATTCCTAGCAGTTCTTTCTTTCTTTCTTTCTTTCTTTCTTTCTTTCTTTCTTTCTTTCTTCTTCTTTCTTTCTTTCTTTCTTTCTTTCTTTCTTTCTTTCTTCTTTCTTTCTTTCTTTCTTTCTTCTTTCTTTCTTTCTTTCTTTCTTTCTTCTTTCTTTCTTTCTCTTTCTTCTTTCTTTCTTTCTTTCTTTCTTTCTTTCTTCTTCTTTCTTTCTTCTTTCTTTCTTCTTTCCTTTCTTTCTTTCCTCCTTCCCTCCTTCCTTCCTTCCCTCCTTCCCTCCTTCCCTCCTTCCTTCCCTCCTTCCCTCCTTCCCTCCTTCCCTCCTTCCTTCCTTCCTTCCTTCCTTCCCTTCCTTCCTTCCTTCCTTCCTTCCTTCCTTTCTTCTTTCTTTCTTTCTTTCTTTCTTTCTTTCTTTCTTTCTTTCTTTCTTTCTTTCTTTCTTTCTTTCTTTCTTTCTTTCTTTCTTTCTTTCTTTTCTTTCTTTCTTTCTTTCTTTCTTTCTTTCTTTCTTTCTTTCTTTCTTTCTTTCTTCTTTCTTTCTTTCTTCTTTCCTTTCTTTCTTTCCTCCTCCCTCCTTCCTTCCTTCCCTCCTTCCCTCCTTCCCCTCCTTCCTTCCCTCCTTCCCTCCTTCCCTCCTTCCTTCCTTCCTTTCCTTCCTCTTCTTCCTTCCTTTCTTTCTTTCTTTCTTTCTTTCTTTCTTTCTTTCTTTCTTTCTTTCTTTCTTTCTTTCTTTCTTTCTTTCTTTCTTTCTTTCTTTCTTTCTTTTCTTTCTTTCTTTCTTTCTTTCTTTCTTTCTTTCTTTCTTTCAACAGCAATATCAGAGATGAGATTTTGAACCCAGATTTTTAGACTCCACAGCTGAGTCTCACTACATTACTATACTGCCTTCCCCATACCATGCTGCTTCTTCTCATTCCCATCCTCTCCACATTTCTCATTTCTAACAATTGAGGCACTGAAGCCAGAGGGAAAGGAACTTGGCAAAGTTATACTGCTTCATTATGGCAGAATCAGAACTAAATACCCATTTATCTTTATTCCCAGATCAAGGTTTTCCTCACTATATTTGTCACTTTGCTGGTTGTGTATTCCAGTCTGTTAATTTGCAGTTTCAAGGAAGTGGAATGGTATCATGGTGCTTCTGGTCTGGAATTGGAAGACCTCAGTTCACATCCCACCTTTGGGCAAATCATTTCCCTTCCCGGAGCTCAGTTCTCTTAACTGTAAAGTTAAGTTCTCTTCCATTTCTAAATTCCATGCTCCAGTTTATATTCATTCCATTGCTTGACTTCATCTAGGACTTTCTTGGTTCTATAACCTCTTTATCCTTTCTACTTATATCTTAGGTACTTCCTTTCTCCATGAAGTCTGTCTTCTTTCCTTTATTACAAGTGACTTTTCGCCACCATGATACACTACAAGTATATTAAATTTGAAATCAGAAGACCTGGATTCAAATACTGTCTCTGTCACTGACTGCTTGGGTGAATTGGGCCTCATATCCCTCATCCAAGGAAATTGACCTAGAAAGTCTGTGTAGTTACTGCTTACTCTAAATCTATTATCCTATGAATTTATATTGGGCATTCCTTTATCACATTTTACTTAATATCATATTTATTTGTGTATCTCAATCTCTATCTTATCACAAATTTCCTATTTTGCTCACATCTCCCTCTCACTCCTCCC